>NW_027597856.1:0-63143 GCF_964194155.1 Cetorhinus maximus | reverse complement strand
GAGAGAGGGGGAGGAGAGAGGGAGAGGAGAGGGGGAGAGGAGAGAGGGGGAGGAGAGATGGAGAGGAGAGAGGGGGAGGAGAAGGGAGAGGTCAGAGGGGGAGAGGAGTGAGGGGGAGGAGAGAGGGAGAGGAGACGAGAGAGAGGAGAGTGGGAGAGGAGAGAGGGAGAGGAGAGAGGGGGAGGAGAGAAGGAGAGGAGAGGGGGAGAGGAGCGAGGGGGAGGGGAGAAGGAGAGGAGGGGAGGGGAGAGGAGAGAGGGAGAGGAGATAGAGAAGGGGAGAGAGAGGAGAGGAGAGGGGAGAGGAGAGGGGGAGAGGAGAGAGGGAGAGGAGAGGGGGTAGGGAGGGAAAGAGGAGGGTGTTAAGGAGGGAAAGAGGAGGGGGTAGGGAGGGAAAGAGGAGGGGGTAGCGAGGGAAAGAGGAGGGGGTTAAGGAGGGAAAGAGGAGGGGTTAGGGAGGGAAAGAGGAGGGGGTTAGGGAGGGAAAGAGGAGGGTGTTAGGGAGGGAAAGAGGAGGGGGGTAAGGAGGGAAAGAGGAGGTGGTTATCGAGGGAAAGAGGGGGTGTCAGGGAGGGAAAGAGGAGAGAGGGAGGAGAGAGCTAAAGGGAGGGAAGAGGAGCGGGGGAGAGGAGAGATGGAGAGAGGGATGTAAGAGAGAAGGGAGGATAGAGAGGAGGAGAGAGGAGAGTGAGAGAGGTAGAGAGGAGGAATGGAGTGAGACAGGGGAGGGAGCGGATGATAAGGGACATAGGAGGGTGTGGGAGTGGAAAGAGTGCGGGCAGGAGGGAGAGGAGTGAGAGGCGGTAGAGAGAGGTAAGGAGAAGAGGAAAGAAGGGATGTGAGAGTAGACTATGCTGGAGCGAGAGATTGTCAGAGACACAGACAGTCACACGAACCCCATACTCACATCGCTGGTTACTTACTGTGAGGCACCCAAACTGACAGCTCACAAACCTTCCCCGTTTAACTCACCCTGCGCTTCCCAATCAAGTCAAACTGCAGCAATGTCCAACAACGCCCTGCCTGTCTGCAAAGCAATGAATTTTGGCAGAGACAAAGTCATATTCCTCAGGGTCCTAAGAGAAACCTCCTCCAGACCAAACTACAACTCCCGCTGGAATGAAAGGGCTGAGACCCTGTCTCAACTGGGCTCCCTTTGCTTCCCCAGCTCCATCCGCTGGAAACGTATTGCAATTTCTCCCGAATTCCCTGATCGGATTCATGAGTGACTGTCTCAAATTCACAGCACACCCCCCACCTCCACCTCCACCACCACCCCACCAGCTCTGGTCTCACCCACAGGTGTGTTGTAGGGCGGCCAAGTTGTGGTGTTAGTGATAGAGTTGATCTGCGTGGGTGGAAACATTTAGTTTATTTACAATTTACTCAGCAGCAACTACACGTGTGCTTTCAACTCCAACTCTATCTCTGCCCTGACTGCTGAGGGAGCCCACGCCTCATTCCTATTGGTTACTACAGAGCATGTGATCTTCCTTTTACAAGGATTATTCTTAAAGGCACATCACACCAAATAAAACCATCATTACTACATTCCTCCCCCTTTAACTTGGAGATACATATTATATTTACAAGGACGTGTTTTTCAAGACAGCGTAATATTTACGCTGGGTAAGGAATTTACATGTTCAGTCTTTCCGGTAGTTTCCTGGTCCGTGTGGAACGTCTCAGCTCCACAACTTCAGATTCTTGGTCAGGAACCTCCTTTCCCGGAGTTGCCTGAACATCAGGTGCTTCGGTGGGAACTCGCAGCCTTGTATCCTCAACTCTTACAGGAACATCATTCGTGTCAGTCCTGGGTTGAGTAATCTCCACAGGAAACACAGACCCGGTCATGGTCACTGTCGGAACCGAATCTTGGTGATCTGTCTCTCTCTTCCTCGAATGGTCCAGATGTTTCCAGATGACCGGACCTTCCACCTCCATGTGGTAAGGTAGAGGTCCAGTCACCGCACTTATTTCACCCGGTAACCACGTTGGTCCTTCTCCGAAGTTCTTCCTGTAAACCAGCTCTCCCACGGTCCATTTCCTCTGGCGACTACGCCAGTCGTGTCTAGTTTTCCGGCTTCCCTGTCTCCTTTCCACCTCCCCCTCTAAATTCGGCATCATTAAGATCAATCTCGTCCTGAGACAGCGTCTCATCTATAACTCCACGGGTGTGACACACGTTGTTGTGTGAGGGATGGTCCTGTAGTGAGAAAGAAAGCATTGCTAGCTTGGTTACCAAGGAATCTCCAGTTAGCTTTCTCACGCCCGCCTCGAATGTTTGAACTGCCCTTTCGGCCAGTCCGTTTGAGGGAGGGTGGGTTACGGTGCAGTTTTCACATGAGCGATACCCGTTGAGGCTGATAAACGCGTTGAAATTCAGCTCTCGTCAATGCCGTTATCGGAAACGACTACTTCTGGTCGTCCGCTGATGGGAAAACTCTGTCGTAGTTTCTCAATTGTAGCTGCCGACGTTGGTGACTTCACCTCATACACGCCCAACCGTTCTGAATGGACATCGACAATGAGCCAGAAACATTGTTCCCAGGAAAGGTCCAATGTGGTCAGTGTGTAACCGCACCCAGGGTCTACCTGGCCACTCCCATGGGTGTAACAGAGCTGGTCACTGGCAACCTTTGCAGTTGCTGACATTGTACACACTGTTTCACTAAACTCTCTATTTCACCATCCATCCCGGGTCACCGCAGATAACTGCGTGTGCTATGGTCTTCATTCAGGAAATCCCTGGATGGACACTGTACAGTCCAAAACGTGACTCCCTTCCCTTTGGAGGAACTATCACTCGTGCTCCCCACAATAAAGATGCCATCCCGACTGGTTATTTCATGTCTCCTGTTGAAGTACAGTCTCATTCCATCAGATACGGGCTCCTGTGACCAACCAGGTAGCACTTGTTCCCGTGCCTGGGATAGGAATGTGCCCTGACTTGTCCAGTGTCGGATCTGTTGAGCAGGTACCGGAGAGGAATCTAAGAAATTTAACAATAAGACAAGTTCCTGAGGAACTGGGGTGTGTTCATCATTTTCTGGTAAAGGTAAGGGTATGGGCGTTTGCGATTTGATCGCCGGGCCTGTGTATGAAAGTGTATTCGTTATGCTACCAGAATTAAAGCCCATCGTTGTATTCTTGCTGAGGCTATGGGTGGTGTAGCCTTGTCCTCACTAAACAATCCTAGCGATGGTTTGTGGTCTGAAATGATTGTAAAATGGCGGTGAAATTTCTTGACACCAGAGCTGGTGGACAGGCCTTCTTTCTCGATCTGCGAGTATCCCTTCTCCGCCGTGGTGAGTGTTCTTGATACCGTAGCCTATAGGCCGCTCCGTGCTGTCGTCCTTCAATGAGAGAGCACTGCTCCCCGTCCATAGGGAGATGCCTCACATGTCAGCACCAATTCTTTCAAGCAGAGTCAGTCTGGCTTCATGAAGGGGAAATCATGCATGGCAAGTTCATTAGAATTCTTTGAGGAGGTAACAAGCAGGATAGATAAAGGGGAACCAGTAGATGTAACATATTTGGATTTACAAAAGGCATTCGATAAGGTACCACACGGTACTTAATAAGATAAGAGCCCATGGTGTTGGGGGTAGTATATTAGCATGGGTAGAGGACTGGCTAACTCATAGAAGACACAGAGTTGGGATATGGGCGAGGCGGAGGGAGCATTTTCAGGATGGCAACCTGTAACTAGTGAAGTGCCACAGGGATCAGTGCTGGGGCCACAATTATTTACAATATATATTGATGATTCGGATGAGGGGAGTGAATGTGCTATCACCAAGTTTGTAGGTGATCCAAACATCGGTGGGAAGGCGAGTGGTGAGGATGACACAAAGAGTCTACAGAGGGATATAGACAGGTTAAGTGAGTGGGCAGAAAAGTGGCAGATGGAATATAATGTGGGAGAGTGTGAGGTTATGCACTTGGGCAGGAAGAATAGAGGAGCTGAATATTATTTAAGTGGAGAAAGGCTGCAGAAAGCTGCAGCACAGAGGGATTTGGGAGTCCTTGTGTGTGAATCCCAAAAAGTTATCATACAAGTTCAGCAGGTAATAGGGAAGGAAATGGAATATTGGCTTTTAGTTCAAAGAGAATGGAGTATAAAAATAGGGAAGTCTTGCTAAAACTACACAAGACACTAGTTAGACCACACCTAGAATACTATGAACTGCTTTGGTCCCCTTATCTAAGGAAAAATATACTGGCATTGGAGACAGTCCAGAGAAGGTTCACTGGGTTAATCCCGGGGATGGAGGGATTTTCCTATGAGGAGAGGTTGAGTAGGTTGGGCCTGTGCTCATTGGAGTTTAGAAGAATGAGAGGCGACCTTATTGAAACATATAAGATTCTTAGGGGGCTTGACAGGGTAGATGCTGAGAGGTTGTTTCCCCTTGTGGGAGAGTCGAGGACCAGAGGGCATAATCTCAGAGTAAGGGGGTCACCAATTTAAGACAGAGATGAGGAGGAATTTCTTCCCTCAGAGGGTAGTGAATCTGTGGAATTCTTTACCACAGAGGGCTGTGGAGGCTGGGTCATTAAGTATATTCAAGGCTGAGACAGACAGATTTCTAATCAGTAAGGGAATCGAGGGTTATGGGGGAAAAGGCAGGAAAGTAGAGTTGAAGATTATCAGATCAGCCATGATCTCACTGAATGGTGGAGCAGAATCGATGGGCCGAACGGCCTACTTCTGCTCCTATGTCTTATGGTCTGATCATAATGCACTAATAGATTGGACGAGTGCAGCAACAGTTTCATCTTTATGAAAGTTTCTTTCTGAGGCACCTCCCAAGGCCAATGTTGGTCCTATTTGAGTAGAGAATGCAGTGGGGGTGGGAGGTCAGCACTGTAGACAAATTGGGGAAGAACCACCCATAATAGTTGATCATTCCTAGGAAGGATTTGAGCTGGGAGGCATTCTTTGGTGCAGGTGCCTCTCTTAGGCCTCTCCCTTTCTCCTCAACCGGGTGGAGGACCCTGTGAATCTACCCGGTGACCCAGATAGATCACCTCCCTCGCTTGGCACGTGTACTTCTCTTTATTCTAAACGCACTCCAGCCTGCAAGAGACGTTTCGAGACTTCTTCTAAGTTTTCCAAATGCTCTTTTTCCAGTGAATCCTGTCCCCAGTGAAGGGTCTAAATAGACTACAGCCTGGGGCAGACCCTGCAGTGAGCATCCCATCATTCTCTGAAAGATGGTACAAGTGGAGGAGACACCGAAAGGCCATCGTGTCTATTGGTGCAACCCTTTGTGGGTATTAAATTGTGACAAGTTCCCGGGAGGCCTTATCCAACTCTAGTTGCTGATCAGCAGGACTCATGTCGAGCTTTGTCCACGTTGTCCCTCCTGCCCAGCTTGACATACAGGACTTGGATTTTTGGAATGGCGGGGGTCCTGGCCCAGCTTAGCTACTTTATTATCCGTCAGTTTGTCGTCTCCACCAACCCGGACACTTTGGTCGTGCTTAAGGACGGGGGGGACTATGGGCTGCTGCCCATTCTGAGAACTGAACAGGTTGTGTAACGCCCCAGTTCCTCTCGTCTGTTCAGCTCGGTGTCGACTTTACCCGGCAGGTCCTATGGCACCGGTCTCCCCTTCATGAAGTGAGGGGGTGGCTTCTGGATGCACATGAGCCTTGGCCTGCAGGCCCTGGATTATCCCCAGTTACGCCCTGAAAGAGGGTGGTGTACTTTCTCAGTAGCTCTGGTAACCCGCTCGCTCTCTACTGGAAAATCTCAGCCCATTCAAACTCACTCTCCTTGAACCAATTTCACCCCAGGAGGCTTGGCCCTTCACCTGCTCCCACCATCATGGGGAGCTGGGCCAATCGGCTTCCCTGATGGACAGTTTCGCTGCTTATGCCTTTGACGTGAATATCTTCACCCGTATATGTTTTTAGTTTGGTGGCTGTTTCGTCTAACCTTAACTGATGTTCACCATTATTCAAATATCTGAAGGTATGTTCCCCAATTACTGTAGCGGAAGCTCCTGTATCCACTTCCATTTTAACAGGTCTGCCATTTACTTTCACCGTGACAAATATTGGTTCTGTCTTTCCAACTCTCAGGTTAAACAACGGGTAAAGATCTGAATGTGTTGTTTCAGGCTCTTCTACATTGTAGATTTTATGAATTAAACCTGAACCTCTGCATCGTGATTGAGGGCCCAGGCTAGAAGTGACCCTTCACGAGGTCCACCAACTAATCAAATGTTTTCCAATCTGGAGCACTGGGTGCCTTCAAACTTCGAATCAGACTGTAGGGCTTGCTCCTACAAGTGCTTAAGAGGATCGCTCGCCTCTTCTCTTCCCCTGTAATCTCGTTTGCTTGAATAAAGAACGAGGGGCGTTCTATGTATAGAGACTAATCGTCTGGGGCTGGTTCAATAGGATCAATTCTCCCAGACTGTGGCAGTTTGAGAGAGGATAACTTCTTCAATTCTAACGGAGCTAGCTAATTACAGCTACTGAGTCAGGTACAGTGCCGATTTATTTTTAACTTGATTTATTCTGTTCAAAACTGTTTTATCCTCATCGCCAGTTTGTTGTAGGGTGGCCGAGTTGTATTATTAATGTTAGAGTTGATCTGCGGACACTTCTTGGCTGGAAACATTAAGTTTATTTACAATATACTCAGCAGCAAGTACACGTGTGCTTTCAGTTCCAACTCTAACTCTACACCGACTGCTGAGATAGCCGGTGCTATTCTCCTATTGGTTACTACAGATCGTGTGATCTACCTGAACAAGTATAGCTCTTAAAGGTACATGACACAATGAATAAAACCATAATTACTACAAACTGGAAAAATCTCCGTCACGTAACCCAACCTAACGCCGTTCATCATCTTAAACACCTCTATCGGTCAACCTTGAGTCCTCTCTTTTCAAGAGAAAAAAGATTCAGTCTGTTCAGTCTTTCTTCATGGTGAGAGCCTCTCACTTCTGCTATTCTTCTTGTAAATCTTGTTTTACGCCTTCCCCAGTTCCCCCATATAGAGATAATGACAGCTCACAGTGACTCCCAGTGTGATACGGAGACAAGAACTGTGCAAAGTAACTCCCAGTGTGATACGGAGACAGGAACTGTGCACAGTGACTCCCAGTGTGATACGGAGACCGGAACTGTGCACAGTGACTCCCAGTGTGATACGGAGACCGGAACTGTGCACAGTGACTCCCGGGTGTGATACGGAGACAGGAACTGTGCACAGTGACTCCCAGTGTGAGACGGAGACCGGAACTGTGCACGGTAATTCCCAGTGTGATACGGAGACCGGAACTGTGCACAGTAACTCCCAGTGTGATACGGAGACCGGAACGGTGCACAGTGACTCTCAGTGTGACACAGAGACCAGAACTGTGCACAGTGACTCCCAGTGTGATACGGAGACCGGAACGGTGCACAGTAACTCCCAGTGTGACACGGAGACCGGAAATGTGCACAGTGACTCCCAGTGTGACATGGAGAACGGAACTGTGCACAGTGACTCCCTGTGTGACACGGAGACCGGAACTGTGCACAGTGACTCCCAGTGTGACAGGGAGACCGGAACTGTGCACAGTGACTCCCAGTGTGATATGGAGAACGGAACTGTGCACAGTAACTTCCAGTGTGATACGGAGATAGGAACTGTGCACAGTAATTCCCAGTGTGATACGGAGACAGGAACTGTGCACAGTGACTCCCATTGTGATACGGAGTCCGGAACTGTGCACAGTGACTCCCAGTGTGATATGGAGACAGGAACTGTGCACAGTGACTCCCAGTGTGATACAGAGACCGGAACTGTGCACAGTAAGTCCCAGTGTGTTACGGAGGCCAGAACTGTGCACGGTGACTCACAGTGTGATACGGAGACAGGAAATGTGCACAGCAACTATCAGTGTGATATGGAGACCAGAACTGTGCACAGTAACTCGCAATGTGATACAGAGACTGGAACTGTGCACAGTGACTCCCAGTGTGACAGGGAGACCGGAACTGTGCACAGTGACTCCCAGTGTGATATGGAGAACGGAACTGTGCACAGTAACTTCCAGTGTGATACGGAGATAGGAACTGTGCACAGTAATTCCCAGTGTGATACGGAGACAGGAACTGTGCACAGTGACTCCCATTGTGATACGGAGTCCGGAACTGTGCACAGTGACTCCCAGTGTGATATGGAGACAGGAACTGTGCACAGTGACTCCCAGTGTGATACAGAGACCGGAACTGTGCACAGTAAGTCCCAGTGTGTTACGGAGGCCAGAACTGTGCACGGTGACTCACAGTGTGATACGGAGACAGGAAATGTGCACAGCAACTATCAGTGTGATATGGAGACCAGAACTGTGCACAGTAACTCGCAGTGTGATACAGAGACTGGAACTGTGCACAGTGACTCCCAGGGTGATACAGAGACCGGAACTGTGCACAGTGACTCCCAGTATGATACGGAGACAGGAACTGTGCACAGTGACTCCCAGTATGATACGGAGACCGGAACTGTGCACAGTGACTCCCAGTATGATACGGAGAGCGGAACTGTGCACAGTAACTCCAAGTGTGATACGGAGATCGAAACTGTGCACAGTAATTCCCAGTGCGATGCGGAGACCGGAACTGTTCAGAGTGAATCCCAGTGTGATATGGAGACCGGAACTGTGCACAATAATTCCCAGTGTGGTACGGAGACCATAGCAGTGCACAGTGACTCCCAGTGTGATACAGAGGCTGGAAATGTGCACAGTAACTCCCTGTGAGATACGAAGACCGGAAATGCGCACAGTAACTCCCAGTGTGATATGGAGACCAGAACTGTGCACAGTAACTCCCAGTGTGATACGGAGACCAGAACTGTTAACAGTGACTCCCAGTGTGATACAGAGACCAGAACTGTGCACAGTGACTCCCAGTGTGATACGGAGACAGGAACTGTGCACAGTAACTCCAGGTGTGATACGGAGACCGGAACTGTGCACAGTAACTCCCAGTGTGAGACGGAGATAGGAACTGTGCACAGTAACTCCCAGTGTGATACGGAGACCGGAACTGTGCACAGTAACTCCCAGTGTGATTCGGCGAGGGGAACTGTGCACAGTAACTCCCTCTGTGATACGGAGACGGAACTGTGCACAGTGACTCCCAGTGCGATACAGAGACCAGAACTCTGCACAGTAACTCAAACTGTGATACGGAGACCGGAACTGTTCAGAGTGACTCCCAGTGTGATACGGAGACCGGAACTGTGCACAGTAACTCCCAGTGTGATACGGAGACCGGAACTGTGCACAGTAACTTGAACTGTGATACGGAGACCGGAACTGTGAACAGTAACTCCCAGTGTGATACAGAGACAGGAACTGTGCACAGTAACTCCAGGTGTGATACGGAGACCGGAACAGTGCACTGTAACTCCCAGTGTGAGACGGAGACCGGAACTGTGCACAGTAACTCCCAGTGTGATACAGAGACCAGAACGTAACCTCTACACTACTGAACCTGGTTTAGTAATCCAGTAACGTAACCCCTACACTACTGTACACTGGATTATAAATCCAGTAACGTAACCTCTACACTACAGTACCCTGCATTATTAATCCAGTAACGTAACCCCTACACTACTGAACCCTGGATTATTAATCCAGTAACGTAACCTCTACACTATTGTACCATGGATTATTAGTCCAGTAAAGTAATCCCTACACTACAGAGCCTTGGATAATTAGTCCAGTAATTTACCCCCTACACTACTGTACCCTGGATTATTAGTCCAGTAACGTGACCCCTACACTACTGTACGCTGGATTATTAGTCCAGTAACGTAACCACTACACTACTGTACCCTGGATTATTAGTCCAGTAACGTAACCCCTACACTACTGTACCCTGGATTATTAGTCCCAATAACGTTACCCCTACACTACTGTACCCTGGATTATTAGTCCCAATAACGTAACCCCTACACTACTGTACACTGGATTATTAATCCAGTAACGTAACCCCTTCACTACTGTACCCTGGATTATTACTCCAGTAACGTAACCCGTACACTACTGTACCCTGGATTATTAGTCCAGTAATGTAACTCCTACACTACTGTACCCTGGATTATTAATCCAGTAATGTAACCCCTACACTACTGTATCCTGGATTATTAGTCCAGTAATATAACCTCTACACTACTGTATCCTGGATTATTAGTCCAGTAATGTAACCCCTACACTACTGTACCCAGGATTATTAGTCCAGTAATGTAACCCATACACTACTGTACACTGGATTATTAGTCCAGTAACGTAACCCCTACACTACTGTACCCTGGATTAATCCAGTAACGTAACCCCTACACTACTGTACCCTGGATTATTATTCCAGTAACATAACCCCTACATTACTGTACCCTGGATTATTAGTCCAGTAATTTATCCCTACACTACTGTACGATGGATTATTAGTCCAGTAACATAACCCCTACACTACTGTACCCTGGATTATTAGTCCAGTAACATAACCCCTACACTACTGTACCCTGGATTATTATTCCAGTAACATAACCTCTACACTACTGTACCCTGGATTATTAATCCAGTAATTTAACCTTTACACTACTGTACCCTGGATTATTAATCCAGTAACGTAACCCCTACACTACTGTACCCTGGATTATTAATCCAGTAACGTAACCCCTACACTACTGTACCCGGGATTATTAATCCAGTAACGTAACCCGTACACTACTGTACCCTGGATTATTAGTCCAGTAACGTAACCCCTACACTACTGTGCCCTGGATTATTAGTCCAGTAACATAACCCCTACACTACTGTACCCTGGGTTATTAGTCCAGTAACGTAACCCCTACACTACTGTACCCTGGATTATTAGTCCAGTAACGTAACCCCTACACTACTGTACCCTGGATTATTAGTCCCAATAACATTACCCCTACACTACTGTACCCTGGATTATTAGTCCCAATAACGTAACCCCTACACTACTGTACACTGGATTATTAATCCAGTAACGTAACCCCTTCACTACTGTACCCTGGATTATTACTCCAGTAACGTAACCCGTACACTACTGTACCCTGGATTATTAGTCCAGTAATGTAACTCCTACACTACTGTACCCTGGATTATTAATCCAGTAATGTAACCCCTACACTACTGTATCCTGGATTATTAGTCCAGTAATATAACCTCTACACTACTGTATCCTGGATTATTAGTCCAGTAATGTAACCCCTACACTACTGTACCCAGGATTATTAGTCCAGTAATGTAACCCATACACTACTGTACACTGGATTATTAGTCCAGTAACGTAACCCCTACACTACTGTACCCTGGATTAATCCAGTAACGTAACCCCTACACTACTGTACCCTGGATTATTATTCCAGTAACATAATCCCTACATTACTGTACCCTGGATTATTAGTCCAGTAATTTATCCCTACACTACTGTACGATGGATTATTAGTCCAGTAACATAACCCCTACACTACTGTACCCTGGATTATTAGTCCAGTAACATAACCCCTACACTACTGTACCCTGGATTATTATTCCAGTAACATAACCTCTACACTACTGTACCCTGGATTATTAATCCAGTAATTTAACCTTTACACTACTGTACCCTGGATTATTAATCCAGTAACGTAACCCCTACACTACTGTACCCTGGATTATTAATCCAGTAACGTAACCCCTACACTACTGTACCCGGGATTATTAATCCAGTAACGTAACCCATACACTACTGTACCCTGGATTATTAGTCCAGTAACGTAACCCCTACACTACTGTGCCCTGGATTATTAGTCCAGTAACATAACGCCTACACTACTGTACCCTGGATTATTAGTCCAGTAACATGATACCTACACTACTGTAAACTGGATTATTAGTCCAGTAACGTATCCCCTACACTATTGTACCCTGGATTATTAATCCAGTAACGTAAACCCCTACACTACTGTACCCTGGATTATTAGTCCAGTAACGTAACCCCTACACTACTGTGCCCTGGATTATTAATCCAGTAACATGATACCTACACTACTGTAGCCTGGATTATTAGTCCAGTAACATAACCCCTACACTACTGTACCCTGGATTATTAGTCCAGTGACGTAACCCCTACACTACTGTACCCTGGATTATTAATCCAGTAACGTAACCCCTACACTATTGTAACCTGGATTATTAGTCCTGTAACGTAACCCCTACACTACTGTACCCTGGATTATTAATCCAGTAACGTAACCCCTGCACTACTGTACCCTGGATTATTAGTCTGGGACCGAGTATTATAACAAGTTCTTTGAAGCCTTTTTAAAATATAATTGTTGATCAGATGTTTGTATTTTGATCCAATTTCCACAAAGGGAATTCGATTCCAGGCAACTCATTGTCCACCAGGCTTGCTATCGTCCCACACTGCCATTTGGAAAGGATAGTAAATGTTCGTCCACAGCTGGTGTGTTTCCCAGTGTGGACATCTGAGGAATGGTAAGGGGGCGAGCTTGCTTTTTCCCATTGAGCCCTGTCTTCCCAGTGATAAGGCAGTGATCTCATCTCTCTGCTTTGGATCAGCCAGTTGGCTGGGAGCACGCTTGATCTATGTTTTCTCAGCTTGCAGCCAATGCCCCCGCACATCCCCTGACAGCCAAGGACCTCCCAGGGATATCCTGCCTCTTGCGCCATAGCAACAAGAAGGTCACGGAAGCCAAGAAGGAGGACAAGAAGATGCGCAGAATAACTAAGGCTGCAGGGAGAGAGCTTTAAACTAAATAGATGGCTGGAGAGGAGATACGTAGGCTTGCAAAGCAAGATGACTTGGCAGCAATGCAGGGCAGCTATGTAGGTAATGGTACCCAGAGTGGGACAGGAAGGGACAGAGTGTGCAAACATTTAAAAAAAACTGCAGCAAATAGGGTCAAAAGGGGGAATAATGGTAAAAAGGCAAAATGAATGGCTCTTTACTTAAATGCAAGTAGCATTCAGAAGAAAATAAATGATTTAGCGGCGCAAATAGAGATTAAAGGGTATGATCTTACAGCCATTGCAGAGACGTGGTTATGAGGAGGTCAACACTGGGAACTAAATCGTCAGGGGGTATGTGACTTCTCGAAAGGACAGGCAGGGAGGAACAGGCGGTGGGGTAGCTTTGTTAGTACGAAGTGGAGCGAGCACAATAGCAAGACATGATCTCGGATTGGAAGATGTAGAATCCATATGGGTGGAGGTAAGAGATAACAAGGGGAAGAAGACACTAGTGGGAGTAGTCTATAGGCCCCCTGACAGTAGCTATACTGTAGGGCAGAGAATAAATCAGGAGATAATGTGGGCATGCAAAAAAGGCAGTACATTAATCATGGGTGACTTTAATCTTCATGCAGATTGGGAAAATCAAATTGGCAGAGATAGACATGAGCAAGAATTCAAAGAGTGTATTCGGGACAGTTTCCTATAACAATATGTTGTGGATCCAACCAGGGATCAGGCTATTTTGGACCTGGTAATGTGTAATGAGGCAGGTTTAATAAATGATCTCAGAGTGTAAGATCCCCTAGGAAACAGTGACCATGACATGGTAGAATTTAGCATTGAGTTTGAGAGTGAGAAACTTAGGTTGGAAACAACTGCTACATTTAATAACAGTAAATACAAAGGGATGAGGGCGGAGTTGGCTGGAGCAGACTAGGAAAGGAGTTTAGCAGAAAAGACAGTTGATGAACAATGGCAGACATTTAAGAAAATAGTTTATGACTCACAACAAAGAGATATCCCAGTGAGGAAGAAGGATTGTAGGAAGGGGGTAAACCAACCATGGCTAACCAAGGAAGTTAAGGATAGTATCAAATTGAAAGAAAAAACATACAATGTGGCAAAGATTAGTGGTGAGCCAGAGGATTGGGAAAGTTTTAAAAACCAACAAAAGATGACCAAAAAATAAATAAAGAGGGAGAAAATAAACGTTGAGGGTAAACTAGTAAGTAATACAAAAAGGGACAGTAAGAGCTTCTTTAAATATATATAAAAAGGAAGAGAGAGAGAGACCAAAGTGAACAGAGGTCCCTTAGAGAATGAGGCTGGAGAAATAATAATGGGGAACCAGGAAATGGCAAAGGAGTTGAATAAATACTTTGCTTCAGTCTTCACAGTGGAAGACACTAACAGCATTCCAAAAATACTAAATAATCAAGGGGCAAATGAGGGGGAGGAAATAAATACAATAACTATCACTGGAGAAAAAGTACTGGGGAAACTAATGGGGCTAAAGGCCGATAAGTCCGCTGGACCTGATGGGTTGCATCCTGGGATATTAAAGGAAGTAGCTGTAGAGATAGTGGATGCGCTGGTAGTAATCTTCCAAGAATCCTTAGATTCTGGAAAAGTCCCAGAGGATTGGAAAACTGCCAATGTAACACCCTTAATCTAAAAGGGAGACAGACAAAAAACAGGTAACTACAGGCCAGTTAGCTTAACATCCATCATTGGGAAATGTTAGAGTCTATCATAAAAGATATAATAGCAAATTTAGAAATGCATAATATAATGAAGCAGAGTCAGTCTTGGCTTCATGAAGGGGAAATCATGCCTGACAAATTTATTAGAATTCTTTGAGGAGGTAACAAGTAGGATAGATAAAGGGGGACCAGTAGATGTAATATATTTAGATTTCCAAAAGGTGTTTGATAAGGTTTTGCACATAAGGCTACTTAATAACACAAGGGCCCATGGTGTTGGGGGGTAGTATATGAGCTTGGGCAGAGGATTGGCTAATTCATCAGAGACAGAGTTGGGATAAGGGGGGCATTTTCAGGATGGCAACCTGTAACTAGTGGAGTGCCACAGGGATCAGTGCTGGGGCCACAATTATTTAAAATATACATTAATGACTTGGATGAGGGAAGTGAATGTACCATCGCCAAGTTTGCGGATGACACAAAAATAAGTGGGAAGGCAAGTGGTGAGGATGACACAAAGAGTCTACAGAGGGATATAGACTGGTTACGTGAGTGGGCAGATGGAATATAATGTGGGAAAATGTGAGGTTATGCACTTGGGCAGGAAGAATAGAGGAGCTGAATATTATTTAAGTGGAGAAAGGCTGCAGAAAGCTGCAGCACAGAGGGATTTGGGGGTCCTCGTGCATGAATCCCAAAAAGTTATCATACAAGTTCAGCAGGTAATAGGGAAGGCAAATGGAATGGGGGCCTTTATTTCAAAAGGAATGGAGCATAAAAATAGAGAGGTTTTGCGAAAACTATACACGACACTAGTTAGACCACACCTAGAATACTGTGAACAGTTTTGGTCCCCTTATCTAAGGAAAGATATACTGGCATTGGAGGCAGTTCAGAGAAGGTTCACTAGGTTGACCCCGGGTATGGAGGGATTTTCTTATGAGGAGAGGTTGAGTTGGTTGGGCCTGTGCTCATTGGAGTTTAGAAGAATGAGAGGTGACCTTATTGAAACTAACTATTGAATTAAGATTCTTAGGGGGCTTGACAGGGTAGATGCTGAGGGGTTGTTTCCCCATGTGGGAGAGTCGAGGACCAGAGGGCATAATCTCAGAGTAAGGGGTCACCCATTTAAAACAGAGATGAGGAGGAATTTCTTCTCTTGGAGGGTAGTTAATCTGTGGAATTCTTTACCACAAAGGGCTATAGAGGCTGGGCCGTTAGGTATATTCAGGGCTGAGATAAACAGATTTTTAATCAGTAAGGGAATCAAGGGTTATGGGGAAAAGATAGGAAAGTGGAGTTGACGATTATCATATCAGCAACAATCTCATTGAATGGTAGGGCAGACTCGATGGGCTGCATGGTCTACGTCTGCTCCTGCTTAGACCACTCGGCCCATCACCTCTCCGCCGAACCTAGGAACAAGCAAATCACCGAGTGCTACTCCTCCATCCGCTCCCCGTCACCCTGAATGTTCTTCCTCTTCAGATCATAATCCAACTCCCCTATCCACAAATAAAACTGTCTCCAACTCACTCTCAGACAGTGCGTTCTAGACCCTAACCACTCGATTGACCCTGTCTCCCCCACACTCTCAGACAGTGCGTTCCAGACCCTAACCACTCGATTGACCCTGTCTCCCCCACACTCTCAGACAGTTCGTTCCAGATCCTAACCACTCGATTGACCCTGTCTCCACCAGACTCTCAGACAGTGCGTTCCAGATCCTAACCACTCGATTGACCCTGTCTCCCCCACACTCTCAGACAGTGCGTTCCAGACCCTAACCACTCGATTGACCCTGTCTCCCCCACACTCTCAGACAGTACGTTCCAGATCCTAACCACTCGATTAACCCTGTCTCCCCCACACTCTCAGACAGTGCGTTCCAGATCCTAACCACTCGATTGACCCTGTCTCCCCCACACTCTCAGACAGTGCGTTCCAGATCCTAACCACTCGATTGACCCTGTCTCCCCCACACTCTCAGACAGTGCGTTCCAGATCCTAACCACTCGCTGTGTGAAAAGGTTTCTCCTCATGTCGCCGTTGCTTCTTTCGCCCATCGCCTTCATCCTCTCGATCTTGACCTGACGCCAATGGGAAGAGTTTCTCCCGATCGCCTGTGTCCAGGCCTCTCGGGATTCGGAACCCCTCGATCCCATCTTCTCTGGGCCTTCTCTTGTTCCAAGGAGAACCGTCCCGGCTTCTCTGATCTCTCCACGTGACTGAAGTTCCTCATCCCTGGAACCATTCTCGTTCATCTTGCCCGCACTCTCTCTCTCTCTCTAACACCTTCACATCCTCCCCAAAGTGCAGCGCCCAGAACTGGACTCAATGCTCCAGTTGAGGCCGAACCAACGATTTTCTTTTTATTCTGTTGCCGGGTGGGTGTCAACGGCCAGGCCAGGATTTATTGCCTGTCCCTAGTTGACTTTCCTTCCTTTCTTGCCCCATTGACAAGTCACAAAATGGCTGCCTTCGTCCCCCCATCCCCCCCCCCAAGGTCATTCAAATTTCCCGCCCGGCCGGTGACGCAACGGGGGCGTGGCGGAGACTCACCGTCACCACGTTTCCGACGTAAAGGGATGATTGGATGTTTTCAGCAGGGGGCGGGGCGGAGCTAGGGGCGGGGCGGGGCGTTTCGGCCAGCCAATCCGGCGATCACAGTTTCCTAAAGAGGGCGGAATAAGAGTAGGAAGTTGGGGGAGGGGCGAAGGTGCTCAGCCAATCCGATGCTCGAGCAGCGGACGATTGATGGGTCGAAGGAAGGGAGGGCGGGGCCATGGGGAAAGAAGGTGGGGGCGGGGTTGGCAAGTGCGGATTCAGCTGGGCCCGCAGCCGGGGATTGACAGCTTCTCGCCCCACCCCAAACCCCGCCCCCAAACAGGCGTTTCGACGGACGATTGGCGGTTGAGACGACGCCCCCCCCCCCCCACCCCCCCCCCCCGCGTGAACGCCGCGGTCCGGACGGCGTGACATCAGCGCCCTTTTAACCGCCCCAGCGAACGGAGTGGGGCCGGAGAAGCGGGTTGCCGTAATGGGTGGGGCCTATGCAGGGCGAACGGTGTGTTGGCGTGGGCGGGGCCGTACACGCAGCTACCGGAATGGGTGGGGCCTATGCAGGGCGCGCGGTGTGGGCGGGGCACGGCACGCGGGGGTTTCGGAATGGGTGGGGCCTATGCAGCGCGGTGTGCGGGCGGGGCCGGGCACGGCGGGGGCGGGGGCGGGGCCGGGCACGCGAGGTGGAAGGAGGGAAATTTGAATGAAATGTTGACGGTTTGAGAGGGAGTCTCGAGCCCGAGAGAGAGAGAGAGAAAGGGAGAGAGACAGAGAGATAGAAGGAGAGGGAGAGAGACAGAGAGATAGAAGGAGAGGGAGAGAGACAGAGAGAGAGAAAGGGAGAGAGACAGAGAGATAGAAGGAGAGGGGGAGAGACAGAGAGAGAGAAGGAGAGGGAGAGAGAGAGACAGGCAGAGAGAGAGGGAGAGAGAGAGAGACAGAGAGAGACAGGGGGAGAGAGGGAGAGAAAGGGAGAGAGACAGAGAGAGAGAAGGAGAGGGAGAGAGAGAGACAGGCAGAAAGAGAAAGAGAGAGAAGGAGAGGGAGAGAGAGGGATAGGGGGAGAGAGAGGGAGAGAGAGAGACGGGGGAGAGAGAGAGAAACGGGGAGAGAGAGAAAAAGAGAGAAAATAGAGAGAGAGAGAGGGAGAGAGAGAAAAAGAGAGAGAGACGGGGAGACAGAGAGAGAGGAGAGAGGGAGGGAGAGAGAGAGGGGGACAGAGAGAAGGAGTGAGAGAGAGGGGGGACAGAGAGAAGGAGAGAGAGCGAGAGGGAGAGAGAGAGGGAGGGAGTGAGAGGGAAAGAGAGAGAGCGGGAGGGAGGGAGAGAGTGATTACCTGAGAGAGAGAGAAGGAGATTACCTGAGAGAGAGAGGAGATTACCTGAGAGAGAGAAGGAGGGAGATTATCTGAGAGAGGGGGAGAGAGAGAAATTACCTGAGAGAGAGAAGGAGATTACCTGAGAGAGAGAGAAATTACCTGAGAGAGAGAGAGAAGGAGATTACCTGAGAGAGGGAGAGAGATTACCTGAGAGAGAGAGAGAGATTACCTGAGAGAGAGAAAGAGATTACCTGAGAGAGAGAGAGATTACCTGAGAGAAAGAGAGGGAGATTAACTGAGAGAGAGGGGGGGATTAGCTGAGAGGGAGAGAGATTACCCAAGAGAAAGATAGGGATTACCTGAGAGAGAGGAAGAGAGATTGTGTGAGAGAGAAGGGGATTAGCGAGAGAGAGGGAGATTACAAGAGAGCGCGATTACCTGGGAGGGAGAGAGAGATTACCTGAGAGAGAGAGAAATTACCTGAGAGAGAGAGAAGGAGATTACCTGAGAGAGAGAGAGAAATTAACTGAGAGAGAGAAATTACCTGAGAGAGAGAAGATTACCTGAGAGAGAGAGAGGAGGAGATTACCTGAGAGAGAGAGAGAAATTAACTGAGAGAGAGAAATTACCTGAGAGAGAGAAGGAGATTACCCGAGAGAGAGAAATTACCTGAGAGAGAGAAGGAGATTACCCGAGAGAGAGAGAGAAATTACCTGAGAGAGAGAGGAGGAGATTACCTGAGAGAGAGAGAGAAATTACCTGAGAGAGAAGGAGATTACCTGAGAGAGAGAGAGAAATTACCTAAGAGAGAAGGAGATTACCTGAGAGAGAGAGAAAGAAATTACCTGAGAGAGAGAGGAGGAGATTACCTGAAAGAGAGAGAGAAATTAACTGAGAGAGAGAGGAGGAGATTACCTGAGAGAGAGAGAGAAATTACCTGAGAGAGAGAGGAGGAGATTACCTGAGAGAGAGAGAGAAATTACCTGAGAGAGAGAGGAGGAGATTACCTGAGAGAGAGAGAGAAATTACCTGAGAGAGAGAGGAGGAGATTACCTGAGAGAGAGAGAGAAATTACCTAAGAGAGAAGGAGATTACCTGAGAGAGAGAGAAAGAAATTACCTGAGAGAGAGAGATTACCTGAGAGAGAGAGAGAAATTACCTGAGAGAGAGAGATTACCTGAGAGAGAGTGAAGGAGATTACCTGAGAGAGACGAGGAGGGGGATTACCTGAGAGAGACAGAGAGATTACCTGAGAAGAGAGAGAGAGATTACCTGAGGGCGAGAAGGAGGGCGATTACTTGAGAGAGAGATTATCTGAGAGAGAGAGAGAAGGAGATTACCTGAGAAAGAGAGGAGATTACCTGAGAGAGACAGAGAGATTACCTGAGAAGAGAGAGAGAGATTACCTGAGAGCGAGAAGGAGGGAGATTACTTGACAGAGAGAGAGATTATCTGAGAGAGAGAGATTGTCTGAGAGAGATTACTTGGGAGAGAGAAGGAGGGAGATTACCTGAGAGAGGGGGAGAGAGAGATTACCTGAGAGAGAGAGCGATTACTTGAGAGAGAGAGGAGATTACCTGAGAGAAAGAGAAATTCCCTGAGAGAGAGAAGGAGGGAGATTACCTGAGAGAGAGAGAGAAGGAGATTACCTGAGAGAGGAGGGAGATTACCTGAGAGAGAGATATTACCTGAGAGAGAGAAGGAGGGAGATTACCTGAGAGAGAGAAGGAGGGAGATTACCTGAGAGAGAGAGAGAGATTACCCGAGAGAGGCAGAGAGAGATTACCTGAGAGAGAGAAGGAGGGAGATTACCTGAGAGAGAGATTACCTGAGAGAGAGAAGGAGGGAGATTACATGAGAGAGGGAGAGAGATTACCTGAGAGAGAGAGAGATTGTCTGAGAGAGAGGGAGATTACCTGAGAGAGAGAGAGAGAGATTACCTGAGAGAAAGAGAGGGAAATTAACTGAGAGAGAGGGGGGGATTAGCTGAGAGGGAGAGAGATTACCCGAGAGAAAGATAGGGATTACCTGAGAGAGAGGAAGAGAGATTGTCTGAGAGAGAAGGGGATTAGCGAGAGAGAGGGAGATTACAAGAGAGAGCGATTACCTGGGAGGGAGAGAGAGATTACCTGAGAGAAAGAGAGGAATTACATGAGAAAGAGAGATTATCTGAGGTGGAGAGAGGGATTACCTGAGGGAGAGAAATTACCTGAGAGAGGGGGAGAGAGAGATTACGTGTGAGAGAGAGAGTGATTACCTGAGAGAGGGAGACACACAGATTACTTGAAAGAGGAATTACCTGAGAGAGGGAGAGAGAGATTACCTGACAGAGAGGGATTATTTGAGAGAGAGAGTGAGCGGCATTATCTGGGAGAAGCAGGGGGAAAGGGATTACTTGAGAAAGACGATTACCTGAGAGAGACAGGGAGATTAGTTGACAGAGAGGTTACTTGAGAAAGCAGGTTTACCTGAGAGAGAGGGAGGGTTTACCTGAGAGAGGTGGATATCCCAAGAGAGATTACCTGAGAGAGAGGAATTACCTGAGAGAGGCAGAGAGAGGGATTACCTAAGAGGGAGGGATCGAGAGATTACCTGAGAGAGAGGGTGATTACCTGACAGAATGTGACTACTTGAGAGAGGCAGAGAGATATTACCTGAGAGATAGGGAGATTGCCTGAGATAGAGGGAGATTATCTGAGAGAGAGGGATTACCTGAGAGAGGCAGAGAGAGTTTATCTGAAGGAGAGGGAGATTACTCGAAAGGGAGAGAGGTGGAGTGAAAGAGGGATTGCCTTAGTGACAGCATGAGAGGGATTATATGAGAGGGGGGGATTAGCTGAGAGAGGGAGTACCTGAGAGAAAGGCAGAGAGAGGGATTACCTGAGAGAGAGGTAGAGAGGGGGATTATATGAGAGAGAGAGAGAGAATTATCTGAATGAGAGAGGCAGAGAGAAGGATTACCTGAGAGAGGGATTACCTGAGACAAAGAGAGAGCCAGAGGGAGGGATTACCTGAGAGAAATATCACGTGAGACAGAGAAAGGAATTACCTGAGAGAGAGGGATTACCAAAGAGAGGGAGGCAGAGAGAGATTAGCTGAAAGAGACATCACCTGGGAGAGGGGGAATTACCTGAGACAAAAAGAGAGGGATAGAGGCAGAGGGCGGGGTTACCTGAGAGAAATATCACCTGAGACAGGGAGAGAGGCAGAGAGAGGGATTACCTGAGACAAAGAGGCAGAGAGAGGGATTACCTGAAACAAAGAGGCAGAGAGAGGGATTACCTGAGACAGAGAGGGGTTACCTGAGACAGGGAGAGAGGCAGACAAAGGGATTATCTGAGAAAGGGAAAGAGGAAGGAAATATCACCTGAGAGAGAGGAGGAGAGAGATAACACCTGGTAGAGAGGCAGCATCTGAGGAGAGAGAGAAATATCGCGAGAGAATTTACCTGAGAGAGAGGAGGAGAGCGATAACACCTGAGAGAGAAAGAAGAGAGATATCACCTGAGAGAGAGGAGGAAGAAAGATATAACACCTGAGAGAGAGGAGGAGAGAGATAACACCTGAGAGAGGGAGGAGGAGAGAGATATCATCTGAGAGAGGAGGAGGAGAGAGATATCACCTGAGAGAGGAGGAGAGAAACATCACCTGTGTTCATGTGACCTGAGCGATACAGTAGCACCTAAGAGAGAGAGGAAAAGGATATTACCTGAGAGAGGAGATATATCACCTGAGAGAGGAGGAGAGATATCACCTGAGAGAGAGTGAGAGAAGAGAGATACCACCTGAGAGAGTGAGAGAGAAGAGAGATACCACCTGAGAGAGTGAGAGAGAAGAGACATATCACCTGAAAAATATTGCCTGAGAAAGGAGGAGCGAGATATTACCTGAGAGTGAGAGGAGAGAGAGAAGGGACATAATCGCCTGAGAGATATCACCTGTGAGAAGAAGAAAGATAGCACCTGAGAAAGGAGAGAGATATCACCTGAGAGAGTGTGAGAGGACCGAGATATATCACTTGAGAGAAAAGAGATTTATCACCAAAGAGATATTGCCTGAGAAAGGAGGAGGGAGATATTACCTGTGAGAGAAGGAGAGAGATAGTAGCTGAGAAAGGAGGAGAGGGATATTACCTGAGAGAGGAGATATATATCACCTGAAACATATTGCCTGAGAAAGGAGGAGTGAAATATTACCTGAGAGTGAGAGGAGAGAGAGGGAAAATCACCTGAGAGAGAAGGGATATATCGCCTGAGAGGAGAGGAAAGATAACACCTGAAAAAGGAGAGAGATATCACCTAAGAGAGTATGAGAGGAGAGAGATATATCACTTGAGAGAGAAGAGATATATCACCAGACCAGAGATATCACCTGAGAAAGGAGGAGGGAGATATCTGTGAGAGGAGGAGAGAGATAGCAGCTGAGAAAGGAGGAGAGAGATATCACCTGAGAGATTGAGAGGAGAGAGAGAGAGCAACTGAGAGAAGAGGAAGAGATATCAGCTGAGAGATTGAAAGGAGAGAGAGAGAGAGATCACCTGAGAGAGGAGGGAGATATCACTAGAGAGAGAGAGGGAGGAGAGATATCACTTGAGAGAGGAGGAGAGAGGTATCACCTGTGAGAAGAGGGGAGAGAGATCACCTGAGACAGGAGGAGAGAGATATCACCTGAGAGAGAAAAGATATCTCACCTAAGAGAGATCACCTGTGGGAAGAAAAGAGTGATATAACCTGAGAAAGGAGGAGAGAGCTATCACCTGAGGGAGAGAAGAGATATATTGCCTGAGAAATATCACCTGTGAGAAGAGAGATATCACTTGTGAGAGGGGGGTGAGAGATATCATTTGATAGAGGAGAAGAAATATATTGCCTGAGAAAGGAGGAGGGGGAGATATTATCTGTGAGAGGAGGAGAGAGATTTCACCAGAGAGAGTGAGAGGAGAGGGATAGAGAGAGAGAGATCACACCTGAGAGAGGAGAGAGAGAGATATCAGCTGAGAGAGGAGGAGAGATATTAGCTGAGAGGGGAGAAGAGACATCACCTGAGAGAGAGAGGAGAGACATTACCTGAAAGAGAAAGGAGAGACATCACCTGAGAGAGAGAGACATCATCTGAGAGCAAGAGAGAGGAGATACATCACGTGAGAGAGAGAGATTTATCACCTGAGAGCGAGAGAGGGAGGAGATACATCACCTGAGAGAGAGGAGGAGAGACATCACCTGAAAGGAGGAGAAACATCACCTGAGAGAGAGAAAGAGGAGTGACATCACCTGAGAGAGGAGAGACATCACCTGAGAGAGAGAGAGGGACATCACCTGAGAGAGGAGAGACATCACCTGAGAGAGAGGAGGAGAGACATCACCTGAGAGAGGAGTGACATCACCTGAGAGAGAGAGAGAGGAGTGACATCACTTGAGAGAGGAGAGACATCACCTGAGAGAGAGAGAGGAGGGACATCACCTGAGAGAGGAGGGACATCACCTGAGAGAGGAGAGACATCACCTGAGAGAGAGGAGGAGAGACATCACCTGAGAGAGGAGTGACATCACCTGAGAGAGGAGAGACATCACCTGAGAGAGGGAAGAGACATCACGTGAGAGACAGGAGAGCTATCACCTGAGAGAGAGGAGGGACATCACCTGAGAGGAGAGAGAGAGAGAGAAGAGATATCACCTGACAGAGAGAGAGAGAGAGGAGGGACATCACCTGAGGAGGAGGGAGCGAGGAAGAACATTACCTGATACAGAGGCATCAACCCATGAGAGAGAGTGTGCTGCCAATGTCTGTTTGAGTCAGAGGTGCCAGTACCTGAGAGAAAGAGTGACAGGAGACAACTCAGGAGAGGGAGAGACAGTGGTGGCAACATCTGAGACACAGGTGCTAATAACACCTGAGCAAGGAGAAGGCACCTATGAGAGGGAAAACACAC
The DNA here is from genome assembly GCF_964194155.1 of Cetorhinus maximus. Taxonomy (NCBI): domain Eukaryota; kingdom Metazoa; phylum Chordata; class Chondrichthyes; order Lamniformes; family Cetorhinidae; genus Cetorhinus; species Cetorhinus maximus. The sequence continues at coordinate 38,848 of NW_027597856.1, read as the reverse complement.
TCAAGGGAAACATATTTCTGAGAGGATATTGAACTTGAGAGAGACTTATACCTGGGAGACAAGCAAACATCTCAGAAAAAATCTTACACCTAAGAATCGATATAGCACCTGAGAAACATAGAGGAACAAACCCCTGTGCAAGAGGTGAAACAAATCTGCATCAGGAAACAGACAAGTAAACACCTGATAAAGACTGCAAACGACTGAGATAGAGGGAGAAAGACAAACTCCTGAGGGAGATTCAACCACCTGGAGAAGAAGATATATAACTTGAGACTGGAGTAAAGAGCTGGGAGAGACAGTAACAAGTAAGAGGGAGTGAGGAGTAAGCACCTGGGAAGGTATTACCGTACCCGAAAGACAGGACTAAACAGCTGAGAGGAGAACACATACACCTGCGAGGCAAAGCATCCACTATCATTGAGGATCTTGAGAAAGAGGATAGAGCACTTGAAGGAGAGGCAGACACTGGAGATAGGAGATCACTTTACTGCCAAGGGAACAGGAAGCGATACCTGCGGGATAGAATTCAACATGAGAGTAAGGTAGAGGATCAAACAGGTAAAGCAGAGAGTACACACTAGCTGACAGTGCAGCATACAAGAGGGACAAGTACAGAACTGGATACTACATCTGAGAGAGGACCATAGAGTACTTGTGAGAAGAGCATACAGGAACCTATACAGGAGCAAACAGCAGCTAAGACCGAAGTGGTATACATTATCCAAGAGAAGATTGTACACAAAGTGGGAGAAGCATCCTGCACCTGACAGGAGAGCACACAGGTAACAGAGGAGCACACATCACATGTGTGAGAAGAGTGGATATACTTGAGAGCGGAGGGAACACCTCTGAAAGAAGAAGACATCAGTGAGAAAAGTAACTGACAGTACCTGAGAGCACCAAGATACAGCACAGGAGAGAAAGAGAAAAGTGGGAAAGAGAGAGAGGGAAGAACACCCAAAAGAGGCTGAGGGAATACCTGAGAGTGAGAGAGAGAGAGAGAAAAGTGCACCGGGGGAGCCATATATAATATCTGAGGGGCAGATCTCCACCTAAGAGTGTGATATCCACCTGAGGGAGTGACAGTTACATGAGAACGTGATATACACTGAGGGAGGGATATAACAGAGTGATACACACCTGAGAAGCAGAAATACACTTGAAGGAGTGTCATATATCTAAGAGGGTGTTAAATACACCTAGGGGAGTATCATACACCTGAGAGAGAAATATACAACACCCAAGAGTAATATACACCTGAGAGAGAAATATACAACCCGAGAGTGATATACAACATCTGAGAGTGATATACACCTGAGAGAGATATACAACAGACGAGAGTGATATACACCTGAGAGAGAGTTACACAACACACGGGAGTGATATACACCTGAGAGAGAGATATACAACACCCAAGAGTGATATACACCTGAGAGAGATATACAACATCTGGGAGTGATATACACCTGAGAGAGATATAGAACAGACGAGAGTGATATACACCTGAGAGAGAGTTACACAACACACGGGAGTGATATACACCTGAGAGAGAGATATACAACACCCAAGAGTGATATACACCTGAGAGAGATATACAACATCTGGGAGTGATATACACCTGCGAGAGAGATATACAACACCAGAGAGAGAGATATACAACACCTGAGAGTGGTATACACCTGAGAGAGATATACAACACCTGAGATAGATATACAACTCACGAGAGTGATATACGCCTGAGAGAGAGATATACAACACCCGAGAGTGATATACATTTAAGAGAGTGATATACAATACCCAAGAGTGATATACACCTGAGAAAGAGAGAGATATGCAACACCTGAGAGAGTGATGTGCACCTGAGAGAGTGATGTACATCTGAGACTGTGGTATACAACACCTGAGAGAGTAATAAAAACCTGAGAGAATGATAAATAACATCTCAGAGTGATCTAAAACACCCATGAGAGTGTTATACAATTCATGGGACAGTGATACACGCCTGAAACAGTGATATACAGCATTCGAGAGAGAGTGGTATACAATATCTGAGAGAGAATCATACACCTGGGAAAAGAGAAGCAAATACAAGAGAGAGTGAATATACCTGAAGGAGGATGATGAACCAGAAGGAGAGTTCCACTGATAGAGAGGATTCAAACTCCGAGTGAGTGGTGATTGGATGTGACAAACATTTTTTAAAAATTGGTGTCATTCAGTGTGCTGTTATACGAACTATTACACGGACTAGGAGCAGGAGTAGGCCACCCAGCCTTTCAATCCTGCTCTGCCATTCAATAAACTCATGGCTGATCTGCTTGTAACCTCATCTCCACGTTCCTGCCTACCCCCAGGAATCTATCAAGCTTTGCCTTAAAAATATTCAAAGACTGCTTCCACTGCCTGTTGAGGAAGAGATTTCCAAAGACTCACAACCTTCAGAGAAAACATTTCTCCTCATCTCTGTCTTAAATGGGTGACCCCTTATTTTTAAACAGTGACCCCCCCTCGTTCTAGATTCTCCCACAAGAGGAAACATCCTCTCCACATCCACCCCTGTCAAGACCCCTCAGGATCTTAAAGGTTTCAGTCAAGTCACCTCTTCTAAACTCCAGCGGATACAAACCTAACCTGTCCAGCCTTTCCTCATAAGACAACCCACCCATTCCTAATATTAGCTTGGTAAATCTTTCCTGAACTGCTTCCAATGCATTTACATTCTTCCTTAAATAACTTACCTACTATACTGGTATACTAACCTTTTGTGATTCATCCACTAGGACACCCTGATCCCTCTGCAATCTCTCGCCATTTAGATAGTCTGCTTCTTTTTTTATTCTTCCTGCCGAAATGGACAATTTCACTTGTTCCCACATTACACTTCATTTGCCAAATCTTTGCCCACTCACTTAACCCGTCTATATCTTTTTGTAGCCTCTCGTGTCCTCTTCACAACTTATTTTCCTCACTATCTTTGTGTCATCAGCAAATTTGGCAACCATACCATCTGTCCCTTCATCCAAGTCATTTATATCAATTGTAAACAGTTGAGACCCCAGCACTGATCCCAGTGACACACCACTCATCACATCCCACCAACCAAAAAAAGACCCATTTATTCCTACTCTCTGTTCCCTATTAGCGAGCCAATCTCCAAATCCTTCCATCCATGCCAATATCTTACCCACTCTATCTATTATTAGTATGCAAGATATTTTTGAGTGTTTTAGGAGTTACAATGTGCATATATCATGTTGAACTTACACCTCAAAGGGAGCATATATGACAGTTAAAATTCTGTTTCCTGCAGCCTCAATTAAGGCACTCTTCTGTGAAGATTAACTTCATTTAATAAGCACTGTAGAAGAAAGAAAGTTTATTAAGCCTGTTGCTTTCTATTAATGATTTTACAGCATGGATGATCCTACTGCAGGCAACTGGACCAGTGACGTTCCACCACAAGCCATAGAGAATGCCGGAGCAGTGCAAAACCCTGATGCTGTCCCTGCGCCGCCAAACTCACCCAAGCCGCAACACCTAACGTTCAATGTAAGCACATGAAATCTTCCAGAAAAGCATGTCCTGTAATCTGCAGAAGACAGCCGCTTTGCACCACTAGGCGTCTGCCCACTGTTCATCCACACCACTGCCCCTTCTTGGCCCCCTCTCAGTATCTGTATATTAGGAATGACCATGTGCTGCCCTCCATTTGAAAGTTCTCATCCTTTTTTCAACAATGGCCTTAGGCCACTCCAGCCCTGCAACCCTCCAAAATCTCCACTTTCCTCCAATGCTATGGCCGATATCCCCAATTTCCATCGTTGGTAGCCATGCCTTCAGCTGCATTTGTCTGAAGGGCTTGAATTCCCTCCCTAAACCTCTCTCTGCACTTCTTTCTCTCTCCCCCTCCTTTAAGAATCCCCTCTCTTTGACCAAGCTTTATCTTTTTATGTGGCTTGGTGTCAAATTTTGTTTGATAAACACTCCTTTGGATGTTTTATTACATTAAAGGTGCTAGATAAATGCAGCTTGTTGTAACCTTTACCTTAAATGGGCAGGCAGGACTATCGAAAGGTCAACACCTCTGACCGTGCGGCACTCCCTCATGACTGGAGTGTCAGCCTAGATTACTGATTCAGGTCATGGTGGGGGGGACATCTAACTCACAACCTTCCAACTCCAGCGAGTCCACCAACTCAGCCAAGTTGACAATTGGCATTAATGGGTAACATTCCCTATTGGCCTGATCACTTTGATATAGTATCGCAGTTCTCTCCCGTGAAACTTTGCAAGGCACTTCACAGGAGGCAGAATCAAACAAAATTTAACACCAAGCCATGTAAAGAGATATTAGGACAGATGACCAAAGGTTTGGTCAAGGAGGGAGGTCTTAAAGAGTGTCTTAAAGGAGAAGAGAAAGGTGGAGAGGTTTGGGAAAGGAATTCCAGAGCTTAGGGTCCAGTCAGCTAAAGGCACGGCCGCCAATGGTGGCGGAACATCCGATATATTTCCAAGTCAGGGTGGTGAGTGACTTGGAGGGGAACTTCCAGGTGGTGGTGTTTCCCATGTGACTGCTGCCCTTGTCCTTCGAGATGGTAGTGATCGTGGGTTTGGAAGGTACTGTCTCAGGAGCCTTGGTGAGTTGCTGCAGTGCATCTTGTAGATGGTACACACACTGCTGCTACTGTGCGTCGGTGGTGGAGGGAGTGAATGTTTGTGGATGGGGTGCCGATCAAGCGGGGCTGCTTTGTCCTGCATGATGTTGAGCTCCTTCAGTGTTGTTGGAGGTGCACTCATCCAGGCAAGTGGAGGAGGTTACAGAGATAGGGAGGGTTGTAGGGGCTGGAGGAGGTTACAGAGATAGGGAGGGTTGTAGGTGCTGGAGGTTACAAAGATAAGGGAGGGGTGTAGGGGCTGGAGGAGGTTACAGAGATAGGGAGGGGTGTAGGGGCTGGAGGATGTTACAGAGATAGGGAGGGTTGTGCGGGGCTGGAGGAGGTTACAGAGATAGGGAGGGGTGTAGGGCTGGAGGAGGTTACAGAGATAGGGAGGGTTGTAGGGGCTGGAGGAGGTTACAGAGATGGGGAGGGTTGTAGGGTCTGGAGGAGGTTACAGAGATAGGGAGGGGTGTAGGGGCTGGAGGAGGTTACAGACATAGGGAGGGTTGTAGGGGCTGGAGTAGGTTACAGAGATAGGGAGGGTTGTAGGGGCTGGAGGAGGTTACAGAGATAGGGAGGGTTGTAGGGGCTGGAGGAGGTTACAAAGATAGGGAGGGGTGTAGGGGCTGGAGGAGGTTACAAAGATAGGGAGGGGTGTAGGGGCTGGAGGAGGTTACAGAGATAGGGAGGGGTGTAGGGGCTGGACGAGGTTACAGAGATAGGGAGGGGTTGTAGGGGCTGGAGGAGGTTACAGAGATAGGGAGGGGTGTAGGGGCTGGAGGAGGTTACAGAGATAGGGAGGGGTGTAGGGGCTGGAGGAGGTTACAGAGATAGGGAGGGGTGTAGGGGCTGGAGGAGGTTACAGAGATAGGGAGGGGTGTAGGGGCTGGACGAGGTTACAGAGATAGGGAGGGGTGTAGGGGCTGGAGGAGGTTACAGAGATAGGGAGGGGTGTAGGGGCTGGACGAGGTTACAGAGATAGGGAGGGGTTGTAGGGGCTGGAGGAGGTTACAGAGATAGGGAGGGGTTGTAGGGGCTGGAGGAGGTTACAGAGATAGGGAGGGGTGTAGGGGCTGGTGGAGTTACAGAGGTGAGGCCATGGAGGAATTTGAGCCCAAGGTTTGAGAATTTTAAAGTGGAGTTGTTGCTGGACTGGGAGCCAGTGTAGGTCAGAAAACTCAATAGGGGCGGCGGGGACATAATAGATGAAAAGGACTTGGTGTTAGGTAAGATACAGGGCTAGCACATGTTTGGAGTTTTCCGTCATTTATGCTATTTAAAAAAAGGTGTAACACTGTCAATTCCCTCTTCTAGCCAGTTGTTCAGGAACACCCAGTGCCTGCCAATGCCTTGGAGATGCTAACATCAGCACCAGAGCCAGTGACAACGCCAACTCCTCATTTTACCAGGCTCGCACCAGCTATACCCCAGCAAAGTCCTCAGCAGCTGCAGGTGAGATTATTCTTCCATCCTTGCATTTGAACTGTTAGTCTCGTAATTTAGAAATACACCCGCTCTTTATCCCTTTCTGGCTCTTTGGGTGACAATTTGAACTAAACACAGAGACTTAACTACTTTCAACCATTTTCCAGCGACATCTCTGATCGTTTTGGTCATGTTGTCTTTTTTCAGTTCAGTGTTTTACTTTTCTTAATTGCTATGATGTTGGTGTAGCTGGCAAGTCCAGCTTTTATTTCCCATCCTGATTTGCCTTCGTGAAGGTAAGTCACTCTCCGCTGCAGTCCCGTGTGGTGAAGGTACACCCACAGCGCTGTTAGAAAGGGAGTTCCAGGATTTTGACCCAGCGACAATGAAGGAATGACCCATATATTTCCAAGTCAGGATGGCGAGTGGCTTGGAGGGGAACTTCCAGGTGGTGGTGTTCCCCATGTGTCTGCTGCCCTTGGAAGGTGCTGTCTAAGGAGCCTTGGTGAGTTGCTGCAGTGCATCTTGTAGATGGTACACACACTGCTGCTACTGTGCGTCGGGGGTGGAGGGAGTGAATGTTTGTGGATGGGGTGCCGATCAAGCGGGGCTGCTTTGTCCTGGACGGTGTCGAGCTTCTTGAGTGTTGTGGGAGCTGCACTCATCCAGGCAAGTGGAGAGTATTCCATCCCACTCCTGACTTGTGCCTTGTAGATAGTGGACAGGCTTTGGGGAGTCAGGAGGTGAGTGACTCTCCACAGGATTCCCAGCCTCTGACCTGCTCTTGTAGTGACAGTATTTATATGGCTGGTCCGGTTCAGTTTCTGGTCAATGGTGTTGACGGTGTTTGTTACAGCTCGGTAGGTCTGAAGTAGCCTTCTTGGTCATACATCAGTTAACTATAAGTCTTTACTAAATCTTAGAACTATTTACAAATATACAGGGTCCAAGCTAGGAGCAGTCTCCATGCTTGCTGGTACATACGGCTCTGTCCCAACACTAGATTCACCCTGGGTGCAGGTCATGTGTCTCTTACATCACTGTGTGGAGGGTACTGTACTGAGTCGCACATTAACCCTATATGTGCCAGACCGTTATACTACCAATGATAACCCCCAGGATGTTAATCATGGGGATTCTGTATTGGTCAGGCACGGTCAGATATAGCACTGTACTGAGAATCACCAACTCAATACCACCATGTATAGTGACCTTCTTGGAGTTAAAAGGCACAGAATCAACCACACTAAATGGAAATGCTTGGAGTTAACACAGTGATTACGTAAAATGGCCTATCAGCTCATTTAGAAGAATGAGAAGTGATTCCATTGAAACATATAACATTCTTGGATCTTTGACAGGGTAGTTGCTGAGAGGCTATTTCCCCCAGTATCTGGAGAGTCTCGAGCTAGGGCGAGGGTCACAGTCTCGGGATAAGGGGGTCAGCCATTTTGGACTGAGATGAGAAGTTTCCGCACTCAGGGGGTTGTGAATCTTTGGAGTTCTCTACCCCAGAGAGCTGCGGATGCTCAGTCATTGAGTTTATTCCAGACGGAGATGGGGAGATTTGTGAACACTGAGGGAATTAAGGGGATATGGGAAGTGGGCGGGAAAGTGGAGTTGAGACAGATAGAAGATCTTCCTCCTGCTCCTATAGATTATGTTCAGAAATGCTAACGTGCCAAAATACTTTGATCAAGATTGATGAAAATCCTAATGGAAGGATGACTGATCTGATCTCTCCGCAGAAACCATCTTTTCCCAGTCCAGCTGAAGGGAGAAAGGTTGAAGGCAAAACTCACCACGTGGCGCCAGAATCGACAAGAATCCCAGTGGCAGTGCAAGTCAACTCCACAACATCTGCAGCCTCGTCCGAGATGTGGATTCTCAGGAGAGAACTCAAAGCTTTGGGAGTAAACATCACATCTCTTTTTCCTTCATAAGCATGAAACATGCATCCACCCTTTTCTATGCTCACAATACGAGCGTTCGTTAAAGAGCCACTCATTCCTAGAATTTTATACTAAGATAGATCTTCAGCCTGGTTAAAATTTCCAATTCGACCCTTGGCTTTACATTCATTTCAAACTCTTTGTTCAGTCGTGACTGTTTGAAGGATTGACTTATTTCACACTTAGGATGACACAAAACACAGAGGTATTGACAGAAGGATAGTTACAGGCTTCAAGAGGACATGAGCTGGTAGAGTGGGCAGACATGTGGCAGATGAAATTTAATACAGAGAAGGATGAAGTAATTCTGGTAGGAAGAACGCAGAGAGACAATATGAAATAAAGGTTACAATTCTAAAGGGGCTGCAGAGGGACCCGGGGGTATATGTATACAAATCATTGAAGGTGGCAGGACAGGTTGAGAAAGCATACGGGATCCTGGGCTTTATAAATAGGGTCAGAGAGTACAAAAGCAAGGCAGCTATGATGAATCTGTATAAAACACTGGTTCGGCCTCTTTTGGAGTATTGTGTCCAGTTTTGGGCACCTTACTTTATGAAGGATGTGAAGGCATTAGAAAAGGTGCAGAAAAGATTCACGAGAATGGTTCCAGGAGGAGGAACTTCTGTTAGGAGAATAGACTGGCGAAGCTGGGACTGTTCTGCTCGGAGAAGAGAAGGTTGAGAGGAGATTTGACAGAGGTGTTTAAAATCATGTGGGGTCTGGACAGAGTAAGGTAAAGTAATTAGCCCTAATCCACGTGGGACCATTGCCATCTCTCTGTTAGAGAAAGACAGGTGGTCAGATATCTTGAGGGGCATCACTCCACACCAAGCATGGGTAAAGGCCTCCATGGACCTACACAACCATTAAAGTGGGATTAAACCCCTGCCATTGGCAGCGTTCTGCATCAGCCTCTGGCCAATTGAGCTAACCGACCCCCCACAGAATAGATAGGGAGAAACTGTTCATGTTTGCAGAAGATCCAGAACCAGAGGGCACAGATTTAAGGTGATTGGCAAAAGAAGCAATGGTAACGTGAGGAAAATATTTTTCTGCAGTGAGTGTTTAGGATCTGGAATGCACGGCCTGAGAGTAAGGTGGAGGGAGATTCAGTCATGACCTTCAAAAGGGAATTGGTCATTACCCGAAGGGAAAAGATATCCAGGGGGCTACGGGGAAAATGTGGGGGAATGGGACTAGGCGAGTTGCACTTGCAGAGAGCTGGCATGGAAATGACTGGCCAAATGGCCTCATCCTGTGCTGTAATCACTTTTTTGATTCTTCAGATATTTAGACTGTGGAGGTTTAAGTTGCGTTCCTTCAGATTGTTTTTTGTGCAGTGTGGAGCTGATTGATCCTTGTTAACCATGATGCTGATAGAAATGGAACAACCAAACCATTGAGAAAACGCTTTGAAATTTTGGATTCATACACAAGCAAAACCACATGACTATGACTCTACATTACTTACAGATATATTCATATTAAAATACAACACACATCATTTTCTATTTAGCTTCTTTTTGTACTCTGCTCTAATATTAAGGTGGAAAGTATGCTGTCATGCTTAAGATGCTCCACTAATGACTAAGATTATTTTCATTGTTTCAAACATGCATTTATTTAAACAATGGTACAAAATCATCAATGTAATTTGGGATGGATGGCGAATCTGCCACTTCTGCACCAGTTCTTCCCCCCATCTAATTCTCCTGATAGGATAAGTTTGCAGCAAATCATGCTGGAAATCCTGTGGAGCAACTTCCCCAGCACTAATTCCCAGGTGAAAGAAAATGAGAGAAGGCAATGGATAGTCAGATAAATAAAAACCAAGTAGCTAAATAACTGTGGCAGGCAGTTGCAGGTTCTTCAGGATTCTCACTGAACAGGGAGGCTGTTGATGTATAGTGCTCCAGAACCCATTCAAGGGGGCACTCAGCAAATATCCCAATTTCCCAAATTGGCACTCAACCCCTGCTAAAATCAGACGTGTGAATAATGAGAGCAGATATACATTACTAAGTGTTGAGCCCCTACCGGTAATTTGTAGATCGGGGTGATAACATATAAGTGTGGTGAGACATGATGAAATTGAAATTTTCTCTCTGAGGGCTGTGCGACTTTGGAAATCTCTGCCTCAGAAGGTGGTGGAGGTGGTGTCATTGAATATTTTTAAGGCATAGATAGATAGATTCTTGTCAGGCAAGGGAATCAAAGGTTATTGGGGTTAGATGGGAATGTGGAAATTGAAACACAAGATGATCAGCCATGATCTGATTGAATGGCGGAGCAGGCTTGAGGGGCCGAATGGTCCACTTCTGTTCCTATTTCTTATGAACTATGCCAATATCATGAAACAAGGCTCTTAGTGAATTGGCAGCCATTTTACACCAGGCCTGATTTTCATAGAACACAGATGGAGCCATTTGACTCACCGTTCCCATGAATCACAGTGCAGAAGAGGCCCTTCGGCCCATCGAGTCTGCACCAACACGTGAGAAACACCTGACCTACCTACCTAATCCCATTTACCAGCACTTGGCCCATAGCCTTGAATGTTATGACGTGCCAAGTGCTCATCCAGGTACTTTTTAAAGGATGTGAGGCAACCCACCTCCACCACCCTCCCAGGCAGCGCATTCCAGACCGTCACCACCCTCTGGGTAAAAATGTTTTTCCTCACATTCCCCCCTAAACCTCCTGCCCCCTCACCTTGAACTTATGCCCCCTTGAGACTGACCCTTCAACTAAGGGGAACAGCTGCTCCCTATCCACTCTGTCCATGCCCCTCATAATCTTGTACACCTCGATCAGGTCGCCCCTCAGTCTTCTCTACTCCAACGAAAACAACCCAAGTCTATCCAACCTCTCTTCACAACTTAAATGTTTCATCCCAGGCAACATCCTGGTGAATCTCCTCTGCACCCCCTCCAGTACAATCACATCCTTCCTATAATGTGGCGACCAGAACTGCACACAGTACTCCAGCTGTGGCCTCACCAAGGTTCTATACAACTCCGACGTGACCTCCCTACTTTTGTAATCTATGCCTCGATTGATAAAGGCAAGTGTCCTATATGCCTTTTTCACCACCCCACTAATATGCCCCTCTGCCTTCAGAGATCTATGGACACACACGCCAAGGTCCCTTTGTTCCTCAGGACTTCCTAGTGTCATGCCGTTCATTGAATACTTCCTTGTCAAATTACTCCTTCCAAAGTGTATCACCTCACACTTTGTGCTATCCAAGTAGTCCCATTCCTCCTCCCCCACCACCTGCCCTTTCCCCATTATCCTGCAATATTTTCTCTTTCAAGTATTTATCCAATACCTCTTTACGATTGAACCTGCTTTGACCGTCCTTTCTGGCAGCACATTTAACGTAATTTCTTTCTTTCATCTGGTATGGAAATAGAAGTCAGGCCTGGTAAAGAAAAGGCAAGCGATTCACCGTGATCTCGAATGGCACTATCGGCGAGCAGCAATTTTGTCCCCAAAGTACCTCCAGCAGAGTTAGATTACAGCCTATGCCTCCTAATATCTCAGAGCTTTTGGTGGTTACTCGTTTTATTTTTGTCTCGGAAAATAATACTTTCCCTGTGTTCCCTTTACTCTAGGCTACGCAGATATTGATGGGCATTATCCAGCTTGTCTTCGGCGTCCCTCTGTCCGTATCTCTGATCTATTCAGTGGCGGGAAAATCTGGCGTCTCTTTTTGGACCGGAATTTGGGTCAGTTTCTCCTTTATATCGTGGTTAAATTGTCACAGTCTTGTGAGATGAGGACAGCAATAGCTATTGCGACAGCATTACAAAGAATTATTGCCCCTACAGAGAGGGCTAATCAAAATTGCATCAAGGAGCCCTAGCAAAACTGAAGTCAATGGGAATCGGGCGGGGTGGTGGGGAACACTCCACTGTTTGGAGTCATACCTAGCGAAAAATGAAGATGGTTGTGGTTGATGGAGGCCAATCATCTCACCCCCCAGGACATCGCTGCAGGAGTTCCTCAGGGGAGTGTCCTCGGCCCAACCATCTTCAGCTGCTTCATCAATGACCTTCCTTCTATCACAAAGTCAGAACTGGGGATGTTCGCTGATGGTTGCACAATGTTCAGCACCATTCGCGACTCCTCAGATACTGAAGCAGCCCATGTCCAAATGCAGCAAGACCTGGACAATATCCAGGCTCGGGGCTGACAAGTGGCAAGTAACATTCGCACCACACAAGTGCCAGGCAATGACCATCTCCAACAAGAGAGAATCTAACTGTCACCCCTTGACATTCAATGGCATTACCATTGCTGAATCCCCCACTATCAACATCCTGGGGGTTACCATTGACCAGAAACTGAACTGGACCAGCCATATAAATACTGTGGCTACAAGAGCAGGTCAGAGGCTGGGAATCCTGCGGAGAGTAATTCACCTCCTGACTCCCCAAAGCCTGTCCATCATCTACAAGGCACAAGTCAGGAGTGTGATGGAATACTCCCCACTTGCCTGGATGAGTTGCAACTCCAACAACACTCAAGAAGCTCGACACCGTCCAGGACAAAGCAGCCCCGCTTGATCAGCACCCCATCCACAAACATTCACTCCCTCCACCACCGATGCACAGTAGCAGCAGTGTGTGTACCATCTACGAGATGCACTTCAGGAACTCACCAAGGCTCCTTGGACAGTACCTTCCAAATTCATGACCGCTCCCATCTAGAAGGACAAGGGTAGCAGACACATGGGGAACACCCACCACCTGGAAGTTCCCCTCTGAGCCACTCACCATCCTGACTTGGGAATATATCGGCCGTTCCTTCACTGTCGTTGGGTAAAAATCCTGGAACTCCCTCCCTAACAGCGCCATGGGTGTACCTACACCACACACGGGGACAAAATCCTGGAACTCCCTCCCTAACAGCGCTGTGGGTGTACCTACACCACACGGACAAAATCCTGGAACTCCCTCCCTAACAGCGCCGTGGGTGTACCTACACCTCACGGACAAAATCCTGGAACTCCCTCCCTAACAGCGCCGTGGGTGTACCTACACCTCACGGACAAAATCCTGGAACTCCCTCCCTAACAGCGCCGTGGGTGTACCTACACCACAGGGACAAATTCCTGGAACTCCCTCCCTAACAGCGCCGTGGGTGTACCTACACCTCACGGACAAAATCCTGGAACTCCCTCCCTAACAGCGCCGTGGGTGTACCTACACCTCACGGACAAAATCCTGGAACTCCCTCCCTAACAGCACTGTGGGTGTACCTACACCACACGGGGACTGCAGCGGTTCAAGAAGGCAGCTCACCCCCCACCTTCTCAAGGGGGCAATTAGGGATGGATTAGGCCTAGCCAGTGAAGCCCACATCCCATGAACTACCAGAAAAGGAAACAACCAGAGAGAGAGAGAGAGTTCCTAACAAAATTAGGTTGATACTACAAATTAGAAATTAGGAAGATGCTTCTTCACAATAAAGGATGGCAAAAGTTTTGAATCCTTTCGCACTAAAAGCAGTGGACAATAGCGTAATGAATAATGTTAAATCTAAGATTGCTAGATTTATTTGCGAGACACGGGTACAAAGGGATTTGGAGCCTCAGACAGGTTGATGATGTTCGGATAGGACCAGCCAAGATTTGGTGGAATAACAGACCAAGCTTGAAGAGTCGAACGGCCGTTGAGCTCCCGTTCCTGTCCACTGCACAGCCTCGCACGGCAGGAACGCACAATGGGAATTTGGGAGCTGAATTTGCTCAGTGCCCCACTGGGCAGATGAATGTTCACTCAAGACAGGGTGACCACCAAGCCGGAATGCCAGCATGCACACTCCTGTCTAAATCTGGAGGCTTGGCCGGGTCCTTTTTAACCTAGTGCAAAGCTGTGCAGTGGGCAGGAACAGGAGATGGCCATTCATCCTTTCAAGCTTGGCCTGCTAATTCACGAGAGCTTGGCTGATCCTGTCCAAACTTCATCCAACTGCCCTAGACTCCAAATCCCTTTGTACCCTTTGTGCTAAACTAACTTATTCTTGAAATTCCTCAAATCTTTGGCGTTGGTACAGGCAAAAATTTCCCAGGATAACCCAACGAGACAAGCGGAACCACTAGCCCCCCCACCCCTGGATTTGGTGAAAGAATAAGAGTCTCAACAGATTGTGGGATTGATGTTCCACTGTGTTGGATTTGTAATGAAGTCACTGATGCTTTCATGTGGAACCACATTGTAAAAGGCGGCAGAGCAGAGGAGGATTGTGTCACTTGCTTTTTTATTTATTGCATGGGATGTGTGCATCACTGACAAGGCCAGCAATTGTTGCCCATTCCTAATTGCCCTGGAACTGAGTGGCTTGTCGGGCCATTTCAGAGTACAATTAAGAGCCAAACACATTGCTGTGGGTCTGTGGAGACATATGTGGGCCAGATCAGATGAGAATAGCTGATTTCCTTCCCTAAAGGACATTAGTGAACCAGATGGGTTTTTACAACAATCAGTTGTAGTTGTCCTGGTCATCGTTACTGAGACAAGCCTTCAGTTCCAGATTTTATTCATTGAATTTAAGTTCCATCCTTTGAACCCATGTCACCAGGGCTCTGGGTCTCTGGATTACTAGTCCAGTGACATCACCATCTGCTCAGTGATTTACATGTCACGTTAACCTCAGCATGTTTCTGGATGACCTTGAAGTAAGAATTTGTGCTGATGCAGCCAGTTCAATCCCAGCTGTTAAACATTTTGCCTTCTGACTGGTTTCTTTTCCAGTATATTATTTCAGGATCCTTCACAGTTGAGCTGAAGAGGAAGCCGACGAGGTGGATTGTAAGTAACACTAAGCTTGTGTCGCAAGTCAGGGTTAGAAGCAAGAACGTGCAATTGTTGTTTCCACTGGGAGCCTGTGTGATTTACAAATTATAAAAGCCAAAGTAGGGGCAGGAGGGGGGAGGTGAGAAATATCTTTACACAGCGAGTTGTTGTTATCTGGAATGTGCTGCCTGAAAGGGCAATAAAGGTAGATTCAGTAGGAACTTTCAAAAGAACAACTGGTTACATACTTGAAAAGCAAACATCTAGAGGACTGTGGCGAAAGTACAGGGAAGTGAATAACTCCACCAAAGAACTATGTTACGGACACTTTAAAGGTGTTTCCCCAAAGTTGCCCATGAACAATGTATTTGTCTGTGTCCCTGTATTTTCTTACCTGCGGAGTGAGAAATTCAATTTGAAATAACCCAGCAGCAGCAAAGTCTTATTATTAAAAAAAAACAAAAGGTTAGTTTATTTCACTCTATTACTCTGGAAGTTACCCAAGAAAAGATAAAGTTACTAACACATATACACACAAAGATTAGTGTGAGGAATCTGTTTCTGGAAAATTTGAAGGACATTGAAGTTTGGACATTCTTCCTCCTGAGTTATTTTTTAAAAGTTTACAATATTAATTCAGAGCTGCGACTATGCCATTTTTCAAGAAACCACAGGTTAACAGATAGATTAGCAGCGGAGAACACCTAGAAAGGGAAGAGATACTTTATATATGTAAGTTAACAAAGAACTGCTGTTGCCAGGCTAAAGACTCTTGCTGATTGGTTAAAAGCACCTGGCCTAGGAGAAGTATTCTTTGAACATCTTAGTTGCTAAAACTCTCAGAGTGAGTGTGGGGGTGCCTTATAGAAGCAGGCTGCAAGAAAAAGACTCTCCCTCTTTCCCTCTAACTGCCCCACCTTTGTGTTACATGCAGTCTAGAGTGAGTTAAACATTCCTCAGAAACATCTCATCAGGATAACCCATCTGTTTTATTTTGAAATTCTGCAAAGTTGTGATAAGTAAGAGTTATCAAGGACAGTTTCACCAACAATTCCAGATCTATTATGACTAGAATTGTTAGGTCAACAGTGTCACCATCTTTTCAAATTTGACCCTTTTTATAAGAAATGTTCCCCTACTCTAGCCTCTACGGGGGACTGTTGTTTGTTTTGAGAGTGTATGGGGTTTCAAATATCTTTCTTAAATAGGGGAAAATCATTACACTTCTAAACTACAACTTATATGTCAACCAGTTTATTAACTTGTTTTAAAAAGTAGTTTGTTTCATAATAAACCATTTTTTTTTCCCGCTTTTACTGAAAGAAGCCTAATTAGAGTCTTTTTACGCTAGGAATAACAGTGTCAAAAGTAAACAATTGGCCAGTTTTGTGGGTGAATTAAACACTTAAACTATTGTTACAACTTGTGGAGAAGTGGGGCTAGAATTGACTGCGCACTCCTCCCATCTCGGTCCACAACACTAGTTAAGATTGAAGATAAAGTGATACTTATAAACGTAAATCAAGATGAGTCCATATTTGGTGCAGGCCTGATATATTTTGAAATCGAGGTGTTGCATTGTCTGAACGGAAGGTCTTGAGGTTGTAGAGCAGTCTCTGCAGCTGTGATGGCTTTCACTGTCAAATTGCCAGAGGTTGCTTTAATATGTGAGCTTAATAGGTGGAATCAGGGTTTACAGGGAGGAGAGAAGGTGCCTTACTTCTCAGCAAAGGACTTAGTTTCATACCCTTGCACCCTCATCTCAATGAATTTCGGGCTCGGCACGATGCTGAACTCTTCTTCCGCCGCCTTCGTCTCCGTGCTCACTTCTTTGGGCAGGAGTCCTCTCCCCGTTCAACGGATCCTTTTACCCACCTCCAATATTCTCCCTCCACCTGGACCCCTCCCTCTGGATTCTTACCTTCTCTTGATCTTTTCATTGAGAACTGTCGGCGTGACATTAGTCGTCTCAATTTCTCTGCTCCTCTCACCCACTCTAACCTGTCTCTCTCTGAACTTACTGCACTCCGTTCTCTCAGGTCCAACCCCAACATTGTCATCAAACCTGCTGACAAGGGTGGTGCTGTTGTTGTCTGGCGCACTGACCTCTACCTCGCGGAGGCTGAGCGTCAACTCGCAGACACTTCCTCCTACCTCTCCCTGGACCATGACCCCACCACTGAACATCAAGCCATTGTTTCCAGGACTGTTACTGACCTCACCTCCCCTGGAGATCTTCCTTCCACAACTTCCAACCTCATAGTCGCCCAACCTCGGACGGCCCGCTTCTACCTCCTACCCAAAATCCACAAACAGGACTGTCCCTGCAGACCGATCGTGTCAGCCTGTTCCTGCCCCATGGAACTCATTTCTTGCTATCTTGACTCCATTCTCTCTCCCCTTGTCCAGTCCCTTCCCACTACATCCGTTATTCCTCTGACACCCTACATCATATCAACAATTTCCAGTTCCCTGGCCCCAGCCGCCTCCTCTTCACCATGGACGTCCAATCCCTCTACACCTCCATTCCCCACCGGGATGGTCTGAGGGCCCTTAGCTTCTTCCTTGAACAGAGGCCCGAACAATCCCCATCCACCACCACTCTCCTCCGTCTGGCTGAACTTGTTCTCACACTGAACAATTTCTCCTTAAACTCCTCCTGGGTACCCGCATGGGCCCCAGCTATGCTTGTCTCTTTATGGGGTATGTGGAACATTCCTTGTTCCAGTCCTACTCCGGCCCCCTCCCACAACTCTTTCTCCGGTACATCGATGATTACTTCGGTGCTGCTTCATTCTCTCGTCTGGACCTGGAAAAATTTATTAATTTTGCTTCCAATTTCCACCCCTCCCTCATTTTCACATGGTCCATCTCTGACACTTCCCTTCCCTTCCTTGACCTCTCTGTCTCAATTTCTGATGATAGACTGTCCACCAATATTCATTACAGGCCTACCGACTCCCACAGCTACCTCGACTACAGCTCCTCACACCCCACTTCCTGTAAGGACTCCATCCCATTCTCTCAGTTCCTTCGCCTCCGTCGCATCTGTTCTGATGATGCCACTTTCAAAAACAGTTCCTCTGACATGTCCTCCTTCTTCCTTAACCGAGGTTTTCCACCCACGGTGGTTGACAGGGCCCTCAACCGTGTCCGGCCCATCTCCCACGCATCAGCCCTTACACCTTCCTCTCCCTCCCAAAACCATGATAGGGTCCCCCTTGTCCTCACTTATCACCCCACCAGCCTCCACATTCAAAGGATCATCCTCCACCATTTCCGCCAACTCCAGCATGATGCCACCAACAAACACATCTTCCCTTCACCCCACCCTTGCGGCATTCCACAGGGATCGTTCCCTCCGGGACACCCTGGTCCACTCCTCCATCACCCCCTACACCTCAACCCCCTCCCATGGCACCTTCCCATGCAACCGCAGAAGGTGCAACACCTGCCCCTTTACTTCCCCTCTCCTCACCGTCCAAGGGCCCAAACACTCCTTTCAAGTAAAGCAGCATTTCACTTGCGCTTCCCTCAATTTAGTCTACTGCATTCGCTGCTCCCAATGCGGTTTCCTCTACATTGGAGAGACCAAACGCAGACTGGGTGACCGCTTTGCGGAACACCTTCGGCCTGTCCGCAAGCATCTCCCAGACCTCCCTGTCACTTGCCACTTCAACACTCCACCCTGCTCTCATGCCCACATGTCCGTCCTTGGCTTGCTGCAATGTTCCAGTGAAGCTCAACGCAAACTGGAGGAACAGCACCTCATCTTCCGACTAGGCACTTTACAGCCTTCCGGACTGAATATTGAGTTCAACAATTTTAGATCGTGAACTCTCTCCTCCATCCCCACCCCCTTTCCGATCCCCCTTTTTTCCAATAATTTATATAGATTTTTCTTTTCCCACCTATTTCATTATTTTTAAATGTATTTCCATCCATTGTTTTATCTCTACCTTTTAGCCTTTTTCGATCCCTTCACCCCACCCCACCCCCACTAGGGCTATCTGTACCTTGCTCGTCCTGCTTTCTACTCTTAATGTCACTTATTGGCACATTCCTTAAATAATATCACCTCCATCAACACCTCTTTGTCCTTTTGTCTATGACATCTTTTGGTTATCTCCACCTATCACTGGCCCTCTATCCAGCTCTACCTGTCCCCCCCCCTTAAACCAGCTTATATTTCACCTCTTTTCTATTTTTCCTTAGTTCTGTTGAAGAGTCACACGGACTCGAAACGTTAACTGTGTTCCTCTCCGCAGATGCTGTCAGACTTGCTGAGTTTTTCCAGGTATTTTTATTTTTGTTTTGGATTTCCAGCATCCGCAGTTTTTTGCTTTGATCTTCGTGCCTTACTTCTCGTCTGTAGGCATGGAACTTCTAGCTGCCTAGTTCACAGAATCACAGAATTGTTATGGTGTAGAAGGAGGCCATTTGGTCCATCGTGTCTGCACTGGCTCTCTGAGCATTTTAACTTTATGCGAAGTTCCTGCCTTTTCCTTTTCCCTGTTACCCTGCACATTGTTTCTATTTAAATAATCGCCCAGTGCCCTCTTGAATCTGCCTCCACCACACTTCCAGGCAATGCATTCCAAACCCTAACTATTGGCCGTGTGAAAAACTTTTTTCTCACCTCGCATTTGCTTCTTTTGCAAAACACTTTAAACCTGTGCCCCCTCTGGTTCTCGATACGTTTACGAGCGGGAACGGTTTCTCCCAGTCTGCTCTGTCCAGGTCTCTCATGATTTTGAAAACTTCTATCAATTCTCCTCTTAGCCTTCTCCTCTCCAAGGAAAACAGTCCCAACTTCTCCAATCTTTCCTCATAACTGAAGTGTCTCATCCCTGGAACCATTCTCGTAAACCTCTTCTGCACTCTCTCCAATGTGTTCACATCCTTCCAATAGTGTGGTGCCCAGAACTGTGCACAATACTTCAGCTGAGGTCTAACCAGTGTCTTATATAAGTTCATCAAAACCTCCCTGCTCTTGTACTCTATGCCCCTATTAATGAAGCCTAGAATACTGTATGCTTTAGAAACAGCTCTCTCTACCTGTCCTGCCACCTTTAATGACTCATGTACGTATACACCCAGGTCTCTCTACTGCACGGCCTTCAGAATAGTATCCTTTATTTTATATTGTCTCTGCATGTTTTTTGTACCAAAGTGTATCTTCCTCACACCTCTCCGCATTGAACTTTATCTGCCCCCTATCTCCCACTCCACCAATGTGTCTCTGTCCTTTTGAAGTTCTACACTGTCCTCCTCACAGTTTACAATTCTCCCAAGTTTTGTGTCATCCACAAACTTTGAAATTGTCCCCTGCACACCAAGATCTAGATCATTTATATATATCAGGAAAAGCAAAGGTCCCAATACTGACCCCTGGGGAACTCCACTACAAACCTTCTTCCAACCTGAAAAATACCCAGTAACCATTACTCTCTGTTTCCAATCCTTCAACCAATTTTGTATCCATGTAGCTACTGTCCCTTTTATTCCATGACCTATAACTTTCCTCACAAGTCTTTACCTTGCAGCAGACCAGTAACTGTTTCAGATGCCTTTCTCTGTCTGTCCCTGGATTGAAGCCTTTTCCAAGATGGTTTTCTGTGGGTCTGTCTTTTCCTGTCCTTTTCAATGCCTTTTGCAGGCCAGCTAAGGTGGCCGCTGTTATCATGTGACCCTGTGCAAAAACCCAAGTTATCTTTCCAAATAAGGCAAGTTGTAATTTCATTACAGCTATCTGAAGTCTCCTTACCCCCTGTAGTGATCAAAAGGGTCAAGGTTGTCCAGACCTTAGAGTGGATTATCAGTAAGTGTCTTTGTGTCTGGAGGAAAAGCCATCAGGTCAATAAGTTTCTGGTTATTGTTTTGGAACATTCACTTAAAACTCAATGGGATGTCCCCTCTCTGTCTGGCTGAGGGGGTTCAAAGCCAAACTAAAGAGAAACTCAAGTGACCCTTGGAGTCTATTTTGGAAACTCAGTCCAAGGTTTACAAAATGTGACCTTCAAAACCGTTTTTTTCTAGAATAATATCATAACTGTACACTGTGAGAGCTAGTACTCCCACAATGGGTCAAATCCATGTGATCTCATTCGATGATTTTATGTTTTAACATATATGCGTGACCAGTTCTGTTCAAATAGCAGACCAAATAACATCATACAGCGTGTTCAACAATGGAAACAGAAAAACAGGAGTCAAAAGTAAGAGGGAGAATTCTCTAGTCCAGAGTGAATAATAGAAGTTCCTCAGCCCCATTTCTTTTCCCATCAGCCCCTCACTCCCCACACAAAAAAAACTGGGCACAGCAGAATTTTGGGACAAGTAAACCTCTCTCCCGCCACTTCCAGAAAAGCTGTAATAAATAGCCAGTGATTGTGAGATTGATACTTTAGATCCTTTACACTGTTTGAAGCATGATATGTTCTGTCTTGTATTGTACTTAGATGAAGGCAGGACTATATATGAACAGCGTCAGTGCTGTTGCAACAGCCATTGGAATCATAATATATTCCATCTCACTACTCTTTACTCCAGCTCCTGAGCTTGTATTTTTTTCCGTGAGTAAAATATTCCACGATTCTCACATACAGTAGAAATTCTGCCTTATGTATGTGATCTATATCGCACAATATGCTCCCTTACAGGAAACACTTTAAGGAAATGAGTTATAGAATTTTGTTATGTTTTAAGTTGATCTTAATGGCAATTCTTGTTATTCCAAAGTACCCAGGCCCTTCAAACACTGAGACAAAATGGAATTGAAAATGAAAGATCTTGCCGCCCATTGAACTTGTTCCTTCCATGCCATGTGATTGTCCTAACATTGACACGACTGAACCCCAGACCTTGTGTATATAATTCTCCTTACAAAGAGTCGACAGCACCATTCGAGTTTCAGACACTTAGTTGGAGAAAATATCTGCTCATTCGGTACCAAATGTTGGTCAAGCAGCGTGAAAAATTACAGACAGTAATCCAGAGTCCTGCCTAAACAACACTTCGACTTTAAAATACTCATCCTTGTTTACAAATCCCTCAGCTGACACACAGCCTCCCTATCTCCGTAACCTCCTCCAGCCCCTACAACCCTCCCTATCTCCGTAAGCTCCTCCAGTAACTACAACCCTCCCTATCTCCATAACCTCTTCCAGCCCCTACAACCCTCCCTATCTCTGTAACCTCCTCCAGCCCCTACAACCCTCCCATTCTCTGTAACCTCCTCCAGCCCCTACAACCTTCCCTATCTCTGTAACCTCCTCCAGACCCTACACCCCTCCCTATCTCTGTAACCTCCTCCAGCCCCTACAACCCTCCCTATCTCTGTAACCTCCTCCAGACCCTACACCCCTCCCTATCTCTGTAACCTCCTCCAGCCCGGACATCACTCCCTATCTCTGTAACCTCCTCCAGCCCGGACATCACTCCCTATCTCTGTAACCTCCTCCAGCCCCTACAACCCTCCCTATCTCTGTAACCTCCTCCAGCCCGGACATCACTCCCTATCTCTGTAACCTCCTCCAGCCCGGACATCACTCCCTATCTCTGTAACCTCCTCCAGTGCTATAGCCCTTTCAGTTCTCTGCCCTCTTCTCCATGCCAGATTTTATTCAGTTTACCATCGGTGACGGTGCCTTCAGCTGCCTGGGCTCTTAACTTTGCAATTCCTCCCTTCTCACTACCTCACTGCCTCTCTTTTTCCCTTTAAGATACTTCCTAAAACCTAGTGTATCCTCACGTGGCTGGGTGTAAAGGTTTGTCCAAAAATTCCTTGATATTCTAAATTCTGTGAGGTTGCTGCGTTTACTATGTTAACGGTGCCATAAACACAGGATTGGTGTTGTTGAGAGAGGTGAGGTCTGGGTGTTGTCAGCGTGAATATCGAATCCCCAATAATATCACCAAAATATTACAATCCTGAGGGGAGGAGACGGCACATATTCACCCTCTGAAGGCGGACGTGAACACTGGGGGTGGACGTGGACACTGGGGGTGGACGTGGACACTGGGGGGGTGGACATGGACACTGGGGGGGGACGTGGACACTGGGGGTGGACGTGGACACTGGGGGTGGACGTGGACACTGGGGGTGGACGTGGACACTGGGGGGGTGGACATGGACACTGGGGGGGGACGTGGACACTGGGGGTGGACGTGGACACTGGGGGTGGACGTGGACACTGGGGGGGTGGACATGGACACTGGGGGGGGACGTGGACACTGGGGGGGTGGACGTGGACACTGGGGAGGGACGTGGACACTGGGGGGGTGGACGTAGACACTGGGGGGGGACGTGGACACTGGGGGTGGACGTGGACACTGGGGGTGGACGTGGACACTGGGGGGGTGGACATGGACACTGGGGGGGGACGTGGACACTGGGGGTGGACGTGGACACCGAGGGGGCGGACGTGGACACCGGGGGGGCGGATGTGGACACTGGGGGAACGGACGTGGACACTGGGGGAACGGACGTGGACACTGGGGGGGCGGACGTGGACACTGGGGGGGCGGACGTGGACACTGGGGGGACGGACGTGGACACTGGGGGGACGGACGTGGACACTGGGGGGGCGGACGTGGACACTGGGGGGACGGACGTGGACACTGGGGGGGCGGACGTGGACACTGGGGGGGCGGACGTGGACACTGGGGGGGCGGATGTGGACACTGGGGGGGCGGATGTGGACACTGGGGGGGCGACATGGACACTGGGGGGGGACGTGGACACTGGGGGGTGGCGTGGACACTGGGGGGGGGCGTGGACACTGGGGGGGGGCGTGGACACTGGGGGGGGGGCATGGACACTGCGGGGGGCATGGACACTGCGGGGGGCATGGACACTGGGGGGGTGTGGACACTGGGTGGCGACATGGACACTGGGGGGGCGTGGACACTGGGGGTGGGGGGACGTGGACACTGGGGGTGGACGTGGACACTGGGGGTGGGGGGACGTGGACACTGGGGGGGGTGTGATTGTGGACGTTGACACTGGGGGGGTGTGATTGTGGATGTGGACACTGGGGGCGATGGGGCTGCGGATGTGGACACTGGGGGTGATGGGGCTGTGGATGTGGACACTGGGGGGGGTGTGATCGTGGATGTGGACACTGGGGGCGATGGGGCTGTGGATGTGGACACTGGGGTGATAGGGCTGTGGATGTGGACACTGGGGGTGATGGGGCTGTGGATGTGGACACGGGGCGATGGGGCTGCGGATGTGGACACTGGGGGTGATGGGGCCGTGGATGTGGACACTGGGGATGATGGGGCCGTGGATGTGGACACTGGGGGTGATGGGGCTGTGGATGTGGACACAGGGGGCGATGGGGCCATGGTTGTGGACACTGGGGGTGATGGGGCTGTGGATGTGGACACTGGGGGTGATGGGGCTGTGGATGTGGACATTGGGGGTGATGGGGCTGTGGTTGTGGACACTGGGGGTGATGGGGCTGTGGATGTGGACACTGGGGGTGATGGGGCTGTGGATGTGGACATTGGGGGTGATGGGGCTGTGGATGTGGACACTGGGGGCGATGGGGCTGTGGATGTGGACACTGGGGTGATAGGGCTGTGGATGTGGACATTGGGGGTGATGGGGCTGTGGATGTGGACACTGAGGGCGATGGGGCCGTGGATGTGGACACTGGGGGTGATGGGGCTGTGGATGTGGACATTGGGGGTGATGGGGCCGTGGATGTGGACACTGGGGGTGATGGGGCCGTGGATGTGGACACTGGGGGTGATGGGGCTGTGGATGTGGACACTGGGGGCGATGGGGCTGCGGATGTGGACACTGGGGGCGATGGGGCTGCGGATGTGGACACTGGGGGCGATGGGGCTGTGGATGTGGACACTCGGGGCGATGGGGCCGTGGATGTTGACACTTGGGGGGGCGTGATCGTGGATGTGGACACTGGGGGTGATGGGGTTTTTACTAACAGGAGTACAGTGCTATTTTTCCAGAAGGAATTCTTGCTGGTTTACAGATCGAGAGGTAATGTACGTGTATTGAGGAATTGCAGGAAAATAGGGAATCCTGCAGCAGCCACACCGATAGAAATGTAAATCTTCTCCTCCCACTGGGACTGACTGCTTGTACCTTCCTGGATCTGCAGTCCCCAGTCAGACTGGTGTGTCCACACCGCTCCTATAACATCAACATCTTGTATTTAGGCAGTGCCTTTAACACAGTGAAATAGCCCAAGGCACTTCACAGGCACATGAATCAGACAGAAATTGACCCCAAGCCACATTAACAGAGTTCAGAACTGGTTCCAAAAACTCCTTCAAAGACGTGGGCTTGAAGGATCTTCATAAAGTAGAAGATAGAAAAGTGGAGAGGATTTGGGAGGGAATTGTTGTATTTCGGGCTCAGGCAGCTGTCAGTTTTCAGTGCTGGGAATTGGGGATGTATAAATCACCAGCATTGGAGGAGCGCAGCCATCTCAACGGGCTGGAGTTAGTTAAGCTGGTCTCATTTCAAAGAGCTTTTTCTATTCTACTTATTTCCAGTTTAGTGATGATTAAAAAGTTTTTATCTCCAATTAACCAGTAGAAACAGCCATTAATGTGTATTTCATTTCACAAGAGCTGAGATTGAATTAACTTTTTCCTTCTTTCCAATAGGCATCAACATTTTCTTTAACAATAGGTCTGCTGCTCTTCACCGTATTGGAGATGGCCATCGCGGTTATCGTTGCTTTTTATAACTACAGGAGCTTATATCATTTTCAGAATGCTTACACCATTCTGGTAAGAATAGTTTTTAAGAGAGAGTGGGGAGGGAGCAAGGACATAAAAGAAGTCAGACTTGTTGCTTGCAATGGGTCAGTTGGAAACAAATTGAAGGAGAAGTAATAGTTTTTAAAAATTACCACATATTGACAGCGCAGAATCAGACCATTGGGCCCATCTGGTCCCTGCTAGTGTTTCGAGCCTCTTCCTTCCCCCTCTTCATTCACTCCATCAACATATCCCTCTATTCCTTTCTCCTTCGCATGTTTACCCAGCTTCCCCTTAAATACATCGACACTATTCACCTCAACCTTTCCCGAGTTCCACATTCTCACCACCCTCTGGGTAAAGAAGTTTCTCCTAAATTCCCAATGTGATTGATTAGTGACTGTCTTATATTGATGGCCGCCTAGTTCTGGTCTTGCCCACAAGTGGAAACATCTCTACATCTAGCCTATCGATGTTCTTTCATCATCATAAAGTCCTCTATCAGGTCATCCCTCAGTCTTCTCTCCTCTAGCCTGATAATTTTTTCCTGATGGGTATAACCTCTCAGTTCTGGTATCATTTGAGTAAATCTGGTAAATGGGGAAACTGTACTCAGTTCTTTTCCGTTCCTCTCCTCCTCCTGTTGATTGCAGTCTCATCGGGTATCCTCACAAGGCTGCAACATTGAGTGTCAGGAGGTTACATATCTTCTACAGGGCATCAAGCTTAAAACCTACGCAGCTATATGGAAACAGTGAAGGGACCTCCCTGATCCTTATATAGATAAGAGACCTTTGGCCCATTGCATCATCTTTCTGTGGGAGCAAGCTAAACCTATTTGCACCATCCTGCTCTCTGCCCTCTCTCTTCCTCTGCTCCATGTCTCCTTTAAGTGTTCCACCTTTAAAAGGAGCACCAGTCTCTGCCTCTGCCTCCCTCTAGCCAAGGCTTCCATAATCCTACAACTTTCAACATAACTAAATTTCTCCCAATGTGGGAGATGTTCATCGTGCAGTGGGCAAAACCATTTGATACATCTTTAATGATTTCAACTGACAGCACGCTGATCTGAAGCTCGGGGTCTTCCCGTGTGATAGTCAAGTACCATTCCGGGTAGTGCTTTTATTTGCTAAACCATTAGGAGAGCCAATCCACTGAATTAACAGTGTTTTAGGGACATTCATTCATCGGACTGGTCATTGTCCCTCTGTAACATGCAGTGATATATATCCACATCAACAGCAACAGCAATAACGTTGTCATTTTAACAGAAATTAAACTGACCAACTAAAGCTTTTTCCATCTCAACTCATCACGCTCTCTCTCTCCTCTGAGTTCACTGCCCTCTTATCCTCCCTAAATCTCTCCCTCCATATATACTTCCCACCTCACATTCACAACCACCTGCCACCTCATGTGGTTTTGCTAGTCCCATTGTATCAATCACAGATAAGGCCATCTCTGATTCCTCACCCTGACTCACTACCCACATCGCCCACACACCCCAGTCCTACCTTTCTGTTTCAACCCAGGCAAAAAATATTCCCCAATTCACTTAACAACTGCGCTTTCAAAATCCCTACTTCAGCCCTCCCCTGATAAGTTCCCTCCAAGTCACACACCATCCTAACTTGGAACAAACTATTACCC
Source organism: Cetorhinus maximus (assembly GCF_964194155.1). Lineage (NCBI taxonomy): Eukaryota > Metazoa > Chordata > Chondrichthyes > Lamniformes > Cetorhinidae > Cetorhinus > Cetorhinus maximus. Next base: position 11,614 of record NW_027597856.1, on the reverse strand, counting down.
CATTCCTTCACTGTCATTGGACCAAAAGCCTGGAACTCTCTTCCTAACAGCACTGCGGGTGTACCTACACCAGATAGACTGTTCATAAAGGTGGCTCATCACCATCCTCTCAAGGGCAATTGGAGATGGGCAACAATTTTTGGTTTTGCCAGCGAAACCCACATTGCCACAACAATTCTGCACCTACTGATTTGCTCAGCTGCACCATCACCTTCACCCTTTGATACCCTAGTCCTCAATAAAACCACTCCTCTCTCTCCCACCCTGGCTGGTACCCCTGGAATGGCCTTCATCTCTGCTCCTTTCAGTCCAGGGCATGTGTTGAACAGAAATGGTGATCTGCTGAACCACATAAAGCACCATCAGCTGCCGCTCTTGCCTGCTAAAACTGCTTACTATTCCAGGGTTGTCCCGAAAGGTAAAGATAACCCCCAACTTTTATCTAATGTAACAGAGGACAGTAGAAGAGAGGTGATGTTACTGGATTAGTAATCCATAGGCCCAGACTAATGCTCTGGGGACACAAGTTCAAATCCCACCATGACATTAACCAATAAATCCAGAATGAAAAGTTGGCCTCAGTAATGGTGACCATGAAACTACTGAGTTGTTGTAAAACCCCATCTGGTTCATGAATGCCCCTTTAGGGAAGGAAATCTGCCGTCCTTACCCTGTCTGGCCTACATGTAACTCCAGGCCCACAGCAATGTGATTGACTCTTAATTGCCCTCTGCAATGGCCCAGCGAGCCACACATACATGTCAAACTGCTACAGACAAGCTGAATAAGAACGAAAGACAGAATAGCCGGCATCGACCTAGGCACCAGAAAATTCAAAGGCCATCAGCAGCAGCAGAATTGTATTTAACCACAATTCGTGGCCTGGAATACCCTTCAATCTACCATTACCATCAAATGTGGGGATCACCCTGGGTTCAATGAAGAGTGCAAAGGAGCATCCCAGGACCAGCACCAGGCATACCTAAAAATTAGGTGAAGCCAAAACACAGGACTGCTTCCATGTCAAACAGCAGATGCCATAGAAAGAGCAAAGCAATCCCACAACCAACAGATCAGATCAAAGCTCTACAGTCCTGCCACACCAAGCTGTGAATGGTGGTGGACAATTAATTAACACAGAGGAGGAGGCTCCACAAATATCCCCATCCTTGGTGATGAAAGAGTCTAACACATCAGTGCAAAAGACAAGGCTGAAGCATTTACAATCATCTTCAACCAGAAGGACCAAGTGGATGATCCATTTTGGCCTCCTCCTGAGGTCCCCAGCATCACGGGTGCCAGTCTTCAGCCAATTCGATTCATTCCATGATATCAAGAAACGGCTGAAGGCACTGAATACGGCATAGGTTATGGTCCCTGACAATATTCCAGCAATAGTACCGAAGATGTGCTCCAGAATTAGCTGTGCGTTTAGCCAAGCTGTTCCAGTACAGCCGCTACACTGGCATCCACCCAGCAATGTGGGAGTTGCCCAGGTATGTCCTGTATACAAAAAGCAGGACAAATTCAACCTGGCCAATTACCACCCCATCTGTCTACTCTCCATCATCAGTAAAGTGATGGAAGGGCTTGTCGAAAGTGTGATCAAATGGCACTTTGCAGCAATAAGCTGCTCAGTTTGGGATATGCCAGGATCACTCAGCTCTTGACCTTATTACAACCTTGGTTCACACATGGACAAAAGAGCTGAACTCCAGAGGTGAGGGGAGAGTGACTGCCCTTGACATCAAGGCAGCCCGAGCGAAATTTAAGTTAATAGAGATTGGGGTAATTCACCATTGTTAAAATCATACCTAACACAAAGGAAGATGGTTGTGGTTGTTGGATGTCAATCATCTCAGCTCCAGGACATCACTGCAAGAGTTCCCCAGGGTAGGGTCCTAGGCCCAACCATCTTCAGCTGCTTCATCAATAATCTTCCCTCCATCATAAGGTCAGAGTGAGGATGTTCACTGATGGTTGCAGTGCTCAGTTCCATAACTCCTCAGATACTGAAGCTGTCTGTGTCCACATGCAACAAGACCTGGACAACATTTAGGCTTGAGTTCATAAGTGGCAAGTAACATTTGCACCACACAAGTACCAGAAAATGACCATCTCCAACAAGAGAGAACCAGCTCCCCTTATTCAGTTGTCCTTTTGAAAGTTACTATTGAACCTGCTTTCACTGCCCTTTCAGGTAGCGCATTCCAGATCACAAATTGCTGCATAAAAATATTTCTCCTGATCTCCCCCTTTGGATCTTTTTCCAATCATGTTAAATCTGTGTTCCCTGGTTATCGATCCTCCTGCACAGGAAACAATATACCAGTGAATCGCCTTGTGATTTTAAATGCCTCTGTTGAATCTCCTGTTAGAGTCTGTAGGAGGGGGATTTGTAAACCAAAATGACCAAGTTTACCAAACAACCCCCTAATGAAGAAATTACAAACAAAGATTTCACTTTCTGGAACTTTAGCTTGAAGACTAATCAGAATCAATATAAATTGAACATGAATGAACAGGCAAATCTCAGTCAATATAAAGAATAAATTGCACACGGAATAGCAGATACAACAAAGATTATCTCATGGAGGTAGTACCCAGTCCACCCTGCCTGTATGGTCCCAGTTTCAGGCACACAGTCCTTCCGAGCAGAATTCCAATCCCTTTCTTTCAAGGACTTAGCTGATACTCCACAGGCAGCAGCCAACTCTTTCCTCTCCTCTCTGTTCTTTGTGCTGTACAGCAGCTTCTATATTTTAACTTCCAAGCCAAGGGTCAGCAGGTCACAGGGACAGTTTTTTTTATTTTATCTAAAAATTATAATTGATCCATTTACTATTGATATAAACTCTTAAAAGTCCTTTTCAAACATTTTTTTAAAAGCCAATACAGATTTCCCAAACATTTTAAAATAATTATAAGTTTTCCCAACTGTTACTGATTCTGAGCCAAAGGCCATCAAACTCCCCTTAACCTTCTCTGCCCTGGTGCCCAGCTTCTCCAGTCTCTGAGGTCCCCCAGCCCTGGTGCCACTCCAGTAAATCTCTCGGACCCTCCTCCAGAAACAACTGATCCGATATTGCATGTTTTACACCGTTTCTCGAAGTCAAAGTTACTCCCTGCGCTGTTTTGGAAACACTTTTTAGGTGTTTCTGAGTGACCTGATCAGGCACCAGATGAATTATAATCTGTCCTTCATTAAGCAGAAAGCTCACACCTCATGATACTTTGTTCCTTCTTTTAACAGCATGACGTCATTACAAAGCACCCGTCCCATTCCAGTTGATTGTAGATTTCAGCTTAGGAACAAAGTTTGCCTGTTGGTGATCGTACGTTGGGAAATTGTACATGGTTTGTTCTGGAACAGCGGGGCAGGAGGCTCGTTTTCTGATGCATGCATCCCAAACAGACTGGCTCTACTTTCCGAATGATTCAGGATCTTTCCCGGTTCAGTATTTGTAGTTTTGTTTAGAAGCTTTTTTTGCTAAACATTTGGGGAGGTGGTTATCCACGCTCCCCCCCCCCACCACCCCACCACCCCCTGCAACTGTAAGAATTCCTACTGTGTTATATTTTCGAGATGGGGAGAGTTGGGTCAATATGTAAATCTTCAGGTTCTTGCCAATTAAACTGTGCATGAAGAAATGGCATATTGAAAAGGAAAAAGTAATCACTCCTTCCTGAGTGATGGTCGCTTCACTTGCAGAGGAGAGGCTCACTGGGGAGCCTGACCGTGGATGTTCAAGGCATTACAAAGTTTCTTGCACAGCAGTGTTTCTTGCTAAATGGTGCAGCTCCAAGGAGGAAAAAGATGAAATGAGCAAATATATTCTGAACAGTGACAATCGCAGGAAACTATGCATTTGACAAGTTTAGCACCAGCCTTTCACTGTCGCTAAGTCACCCAGCAGACTACATTTTGCGAGTTAATTTTACTGCCTATAATGGCTTTGGAGCATGAGCTTTTATCACAACAGTAACGCAGAAGGTTCTAGTATGTCACCCAGATGACCAATGGGTTATTCCATTTCACACCAGCTCCTAATTTTGTGTGCACATTTTTTTTACTGTTATAATGGTTACAATTTCAATAAATCTTGACCTGCTTGTGGAAAGTCAACCTCATGGATCTCAAATTTGACCATTTTTGAAGTGCTGCGAGATGGGCAAGGGGTCAGGAACATTTCATGCACAGTTCGTGTCAGAATGCCCTCAAATAAGCCTTGGCTGACCCCCCCCATCTGATTCATTAACACAACCATAAGAGATTTTATCGATGGTGTTAATGGCAGTGACAAGAGTTACACCAGTAGAAATTGCCGTAAGCTTATGTTGATCAAACAGCTCAATTTCACCACCAACTCACCAATGCCCATGTTTATTTAAGATATTAGAAACCATACAATGTATCTGTAAAAGGTGTACACAGTCTGGTATCTATAAAAAGCGTTCACAGTCACGTATATATGAAAGGTGTACACAGTCTGCTTTCTTTGAAAATTGCACACAGTCTGGTACCTACAAAAGGTGCTCACAGTCTGTTATCTATAAAAGGTGCTCACAGTCTGGTCTGGTATCTGTGAAAGGTGTTCACAGTCTGGTATCTATTGAAGGTGTTCGCAGTCATGTATCTGTAAATGGTGTTCACAGTCTGGTTTCTACAAAAGGTGTTTATAGTCTTGCATCTATAAAAGGTGCTCACAGTCTGGTATCTCCAAAATATGTTCACAGTCTGGTATTTTTTTATTCATTCACAAGATGTGGGCTAGGCCTGAATCTGCCTCCACAACACTTCCAGGCAATGCATTCCAAACCCTAACCACTCGCGCTGTGAAAAACTTTTTTCTCATTTGCTCCTTTTGCAAAACACTTTAGAACTGTGCTCCCTGGTTCTTGATCCATTTACAAGTGGGACTAGTTTCTCCCAATCTACTTTGTTCAGACCCCTCGTTATTTTGAAAACTTCCATTAATTCTCCTCTCAGCCTTGTCCTCTCCAAGGAAAACAATCCCAACTTCTGCAATCTTTCCCCATAACTGAAGTGTCTCATCCCTGGAACCATTCTCGTAAACCTCTTCTGCCCTCTCTCCAATGTGTTCACATCCTTCCCATAGTGTGGCACCCAGAACTGTGCACAATACTCCAGCTGAGGTCTAACTATTCTCTCCAATGTGTTCACATCCTTCCCATAGTGTGGCACCCAGAACTGTACACAATACTCCAGCTGAGATCTAACCAGTGTCTTATATAAGTTCATCAAAACCTCCCTGCTCTATGCCCCTATTAATGAAGCCTAGAATACCGTATGCTTTAGAAACAGCTCTCTCTACCTGTCCTGCCACCTTTAATGACTTATGTACGTATACACCCAAGTCTCTCTGCTCCTTTAGAATAGTATGCTTTATTTTATATTGTCTTTGCATGTTTTTTGTACCAAAGTGTATCTCCCTACACTTCTCCGCATTGAACTTCATCTGCCACCTATCCGCCCACCCCACCAATATGTCAATGTCCTTTTGAAGTTCTACATTGTGCTCACAGTTTACAATTCTCCCAAGTTTTGTATCATCCACAAACTTTGAAATTGTCCCCTGCACACCAAGATCTAGATCGTTTATATATATTAGGAGGAGCGAGGGTCCCAAGAGAGGGTGCTGGTGAGAAGTGACTGAAGCATTCTGGGAAAAGTCACCGCAGCCACCGTGACTCAGGAGGGAATCAAGGAGAAGGACTCTTGCACGCAACAGGAGGAAGAGCATCCAACAGAGGGCGCTGGTGAGAAGTGACTGAAGCATTCTGGGAGAAGTTACCGCAGCCACCGTGAGTCAGGAGGGAATCGAGGAGGACCCACTGTCAAAGGATCCAGTGGGGACAATCTCTGACCGACTTGAAAGGATATTGGAGAGGGAGGGGGAGGATCCAGTTGTTGTGGTCCACGTCGGGACAAATAACATAGGTAAGACTAGGAAAGAGGACCTGTTTGGGGATTATCAGGAACTAGGAACTAAATTAAAGAACAGGCCCTCAAGGGTTATAATCTCCGGATTACTACCCGAGCCACGTGCAAATTGGCATAGGGACGGGAGAATAAGGGAAGTAAACACGTGGCTAAAGGAGTGGTGCGGGAAAGAGGGGTTCCATTTCGTGGGGCACTGGCATCAGTATTGGAACAGGAGGGATCTGTACCGTTGGGATGGTCTCCACCTGAACCGATCTGGGACCAATGTTCTAGCGAAAAGGGTAAATAGGGTGGTCAACAGGACTTTAAACTAGAAAGTGGGAGGGGGAGGGGGAAGGGTAAAACTCCAAGAAGTATGACTAATGGGAAACAAAGCAGCAGGTTAGCATGTGGGGGGGGGGGGGTGGATTCAACTTCATGGAAAATTATGAAAAAAACTGAAGAGAAAGGAGAGTCCAGGAGAGGCTATTAAAGTCTCCAGAACACAAAATAGGACAGAGTGTTTGGAAAGGGCTAGGAATCTAACTTCAAGCACATCAGATAAAGGGACGACAATGAGAAAGGGGACGGGAAATACAGGACTGAAGGTGTTGTATCTGAATGCACGCAGTATACGAAATAAGGTAAATGAGCTTGTGGCGCAGATTGAAATTGGCAGGTATGATGTGGTGGGCATCACGGAGACATGGCTGCAAGGGGATCAGGACTGGGAGCTAAATATCCAAGGATATACATCCTATCGAAAAGACAGGCAGGTTGGCAGAGGGGGTGGGGTTGCTTTGTTAGTAAGAAATGAAATTAAATCAATAGCAAGAAATGACGTGGGGTCAGATGATGTAGAATCTGTGTGGGTAGAATTGAGGAACCGCAAAGGTAAAAAAACCATAATGGGAGTTATGTACAGGCCTCCGAACAGTAGTCAGGATGTGGGGCACAAGATACACCAGGAGATAGAAAAGGTGTGTAAGAAAGGCAAGGTTACAGTGATCATGGGGGATTTCAATATGCAGGTAGACTGGGAAAATCAGGTTGGTAGTGGATCCCAAGAAAAGGAATTTGTGGAATGTCTACGAGATGGCTTTTTGGAGCAGCTTGTGGTGGAGCCCACTAGGGAACAGGCAATTCTAGATTTAGTGATGTGTAATGAGGCAAATTTGATAAGGGAGCTTAAGGTGAAGGAACCCTTAGGAGGAAGTGACCATAATATGATAGAATTTACCCTGCAATTTGAGAGGAAAAAGCTGGGATCAGGTGTAACGGTATTACAGTTGAATAAAGGCAACTACAGAGGCATGAGGGACGAGCTGGCCAGAATTGACTGGGAGATGAGCCTAGCAGGAAAGACAGTGGAACAGCAATGGCAGGAGTTTCTGGGAGTAATTTGGGAGACACAGCAAAAATTCATCCCTAGGAAGAAGAAGCATACTAAAGGGAGGATGAGGCAACCATGGCTGACAAGGGAAGTCAGGGACAGCATAAAAGCTAAAGAGAAAGCATACAATGCGGCGAAGAGCAGTGGGAAACCAGGGGATTGGGAAGCCTCCAAAGACCAATAAAGGACAACTAAAAAAGAAATAAGGAGGGAGAAGATTAAACATGAGGGCAAACAAGCCAGTAATATAAAAGAAGATTGCAAGAGTTTTTTTAGATAAATAAAGGGTAAGAGAGAGACAAAAGTGGACATTGGGCCGCTGGAAAATGACGCTGGAGAAGTAGTAGTGGGGAACAAAGAAATAGCGGAGGAACTGAATAGGTACTTTGCGTCAGTCTTCACGGTGGAAGACACGAGTAACATCCCCAAAGTTCAAGAGAGTCGGGGGGCAGAGGTGAGTATGGTGGCCATTACCAAGGAGAAGGTGCTAGGAAAACTGAAAGGTCTGAATGTGGATAAATCACCTGGACCAGATGGATTACACCCCAGAGTTCTGAAGGAGATAGCTGAAGAGATAGTGGAGGCGTTAGTGATGATCTTTCAGGAATCACTGGAGTCAGGGAAGGTCCCAGAGGACTGGAAAATCGCTAATGTAACCCTCCTGTTTAAGAAGGGAGTGAGGCAAAAGACAGGAAATTACAGGGCGATTAGCCTGACCTCGGTCGTTGGTAAGATTTTAGAGTCCATTATTAAGGATGAGATTTCAGAATACTTGGAAGTGCATTGTAAAATTGGGCAAAGTCAGCATGGTTTCATCAAGGGGAGGTCATGCCTGACAAATCTGTTAGAATTCTTTGAGGAGGTAACGAGTCGGTTAGACAAAGGAGATCCAATGGATGTTATCTACTTGGACTTCCAGAAGGCCTTTGACAAGGTGCCACACAGGAGGCTGCTCAGTAAGATAAGAGCCCATGGTGTTAGAGGCAAGGTACTAGCATGGATAGAAGATTGGCTGTCTGGCAGGAGGCAGAGAGTGGGGATAAGGGGGTCCTTCTCAGGATGGCGGCCAGTGACTAGTGGAGTTCCGCAGGGGTCAGTGTTGGGACCACAACTTTTCACTTTATACATTAATGATCTCGATGAAGGAACTGAGGGCATCCTGGCTAAGTTTGCAGATGATACAAAGATGGGTGGAGGGACAGGTAGTATTGAGGAGGCGGGGAGGCTGCAGAAGGATTTGGACAGGTTAGCAGAATGGGCAAAGAAGTGGCAGATGGAATACAACGTGGGGAAGTGTGAGGTCATGCACTTTGGTAGGAAGAATAGAGGCATAGACTATTTTCTAAATGGGGAGATAATTCAGAAATCTGGTGTGCAAAGGGACTTGGGAGTCCTAGTCCAGGATTCTCTCAAGGTTAGCTTGCAGGTTGAGTCGGTAGTTAGGAAGGCAAATGCAATGTTGGCATTTATTTCGAGAGGACTAGAATATAAAAGCAGGGATGTGCTGCTGAGGCTTTATAAGGCTCTGGTCAGACCACACTTAGAGTATTGTGAGCAATTTTGGGCCCCGTATCTCAGGAAGGATGTGCTGGCCCTGGAGAGGGTCCAGAGGAGGTTCACGAGAACGATCCCAGGAATGAAAGGCTTAACATTATGAGGAACGTTTGAGGACTCTGGGTCTATACTTGATGGAGTTTAGAAGGATGAGGGGGGGATCTGATTGAAACTTACAGAATACTGAAAGGCCTGGATAGAGTGGACGTGGGGAAGATGTTTCCATGAGTAGGAGAGACTAGGACCCGAGGGCACAGCCTCAGAGTCAAGGGAAGACCTTTTAGAACAGAGATGAGGAGAAACTTCTTTAGCCAGAGAGTGGGTGAATCTATGGAATTCATTGCCACAGAAGGCTGTGGAGGCCAGGTCATTGAGTGTATTTAAGAGCGAGATAGATAGGTTTTTGATTGGTAAGGGGGATCAAAGGTTATGGGGAGAAGGCGGGAGAATGGGGTTGAGAAACTTATCAGCCATGATTGAATGGCGGAGCAAACTTGATGGGCCGACTGGCCTAATTTCTGCTCCTATGTCTTATGGTCAAACCCACCCCCTCCCCCACACCAGCCCCACCCCCTCCCCATCCCCAAAACCTACCCATCGGCCCCTCACCAACCTCACACCCTCCCCCTCCCCCACAGCAGTACCACCCCCTCCCCATCCCTCTTCACCAACACCCCTCACTCAGTCCCCCCTCACCAACCCCACCCCCTCACCAGCCCCACTCCCACCCCATCCCCTCACAAAACCCATCCACCCTCATCAACCCCACACCCTCCCCCACACCAGCACCAACCTCTCCCCACCCCCCCTCACCTACACCACCCCCACCCCCTCACCAATTTCACCCCTACCCCAACCCCTTCACCAACCCAACCTCCTCCCCATCCCCAATCACCACCCCCAACCCACCCCCCCCTTCACCAACTCTCACCCTCCTATGTCACCATCCCCACTCCTTCCACATTCCCCCTACACAAACCCCATCCCCTCACCAACCCCACCCCATCCCCTTCATCAACCCCACCCTCTCCCCATCCCCTTCACCAACCCCACCCCCTCCCCCCCTTCACCAACCCCACCCCCTCCCCATCCCCCAATTCACCACCTCCCCCACCAACCCCACACCCTCCCCATCCCCAAATTCACCCCCTCCCCATCCCCCCTCACCAACCCCACCCCCTCACCATCCCCCTTCAGCAGGCCGAACCTCTCCCCCTCCCCTTCATCAACCCTACCCCCTCACCAGCCCCAACCCCTCCCCACCCCTTTCACCAACCCCACCCCCTCCTCAACCCCACCCCCTCCCCCCTTCACCAGCCCCACCCCCTCCCCCTTCAGCAGCCCCACCTCCTCCCCATCACCCCCTTCACCAACCGCACCCACTCCCCATTCCCCGCTCATCAGCCCCACCCCCTCCCCATTCCCTTCAACAACCCCACCCGCTCCCCCCTCACCAACCCCAACATTACCCCCACCCCTCACCAAACCCACACCCTCCCCCTTCACAAACCCCATCTCCTCCCCTTCACTCCCCCAACAGCCCCACACCCTCCCCATCCTCCACCAGCCCCACCCCCTCCCAAATCACCAAAACCACCCCCACCCCATCCCCCTCACCAACCCCACCCCCTCCCCATTTCCACTCACCAGCCCCAGCACCCCCCTCACCAACCCCACCCCCTCCCCTTCACCAACCCCTCCCCTTCACCAACCCCACCCCCTCCCCATCCCTTTCACCAACCCTACGCCCACCCATCAAGCCTACCTCCTCCCCATCCCCCCTCACCAACCCTACCTCCTCCCAATTTTCCCCTTCACCAGCCCCACCCCTCCCCCTTAAGCAGCCCCACCCCCTCCCTATCCCCCTTCACCAACCCCACCCCATCACCCCCTTCACCAACCCCATCCCCTCCCCACCCACATGAACAACCCCACAACTTCCCCATCCCCCTCTCACCAAACCCACCCCCACCCCATAAAGCCCTCACAAACCCTCAACCTCCCCATCCCCCCCTCACCAAACCCACACCCTCCCCATAAACCCCTCACCCTCCCCATCCCCCCTCACCAACACCCCCTCCCAATAAAACCCTCACCCTCTCCATAAACACCTCACCAACCCTCACCCTCCCCATAAACCCCTCACCAAGCCTCACCCTCCCTATCCCCACCTCACCAACCCTCACCCTCCCCCCCTCACCAAACCCACACCCCATAAACACCTCACCAACCCTCACCTCCTCATCCCCCCACCTCACCAAACCAACCCCCACCCCATAAACCCCTCACCAACCCTCACCCTCCCCATCCCCCCTCACCCTAGGGATAGGTAGGAGGGGAGAGTGTGGAAGAGGTTATTGTGATAGGGAGGAGGGGTGTGGAAGAGGTTAGAGTGATAGGGAGGAGGGGAGGGTGTGGAAGAGGTTAGAGTAATAGGGAGGAGGGGTGTGGAAGAGGTTAGAGTGATAGGGAGGAGGGAAGGGTGTGGAAGAGGTTAGAGAGATAGGGAGGAGGGGAGGGTGTGGAAGAGGTTAGAGAGATAAGGAAGAGGGGAGGGTGTGGAAGAGGTTAGAGTGATAGGGAGGAGGGGAGGGTGTGGAAGAGGTTAGAGAAATAGGAAGGAGGGGAGGGTGTGGAAGAGGTTAGAGTGATAGGGAGGAGGGGAGGGGGTAGAAGAGGTTAGAGAGATAGGGAGGAGGGGTGTGGAAGAGGTTAGAGTGATA
>NW_027597855.1:0-63144 GCF_964194155.1 Cetorhinus maximus | reverse complement strand
CACCACTCCAACAGCGCTACAGCACTGCCCACACCACTCCCACAGCGCTACAACACTGCCCACACCACACACACAGCACTACACCACTGCCCACACCAGTCCCACAGCACTACACAACTGCACACACAACTCCCACAGCGTTACAACACAACCAACACTTCTACCACAGCGCTACATCACTGCCCACACCACACCCTCAGCGCTACACAACTGCACACACCACTCCCACAGCGCTAGATCACTGCCCACACCACTCCCACATCGCAACACCACTGCCCACACCACTCCCACAGGGCTACATCACTGCCCACACCACTCCCACAGCGCTACACCACTGCCCATACCACTCCCACAGCGCTACACCACTGCCCATACCACTCCCACAGCGCTACACCACTGCTCTCACCACTCCCGCAGCGCTACACCACAACCCACACCACTCCCACAGCTCTACTCCGCAACCCACAACACACACATAGCGCTAAACTAATGCCCACACCACTCCCGCAGCGCTACACCACTGCCCACACCACTCCCATAGAGCTACACCACTGCCCACACCACTCCTACAGCGTTACACCACAACCCACAACACTCCCACAGCACTACACCACTGCCCACACCACTCCAACAGTGCTACACCAGTGCCCACCCCCCTCCCACAGCAATACACCACTGCAAACTCCACTACTACAGTATTACACCACTGCCCACTCCACTCCCAGACCTCTACAGCACTGCCCACACCACTCACACAGCACTACCCCACTGCCCACACCACTCACACAGCGTTACACCACTGCCCACACCACTACCGCAGCACTACACCACTTCGCACACCACTCTAACAGCACTACACCACTGCCCACACCACTCTAACAGCACTACACCACTGCCCACACCACCCCCACACCACTACACACTGACCACACCACTCCCACAGCGCTACACCACTGCCCACACCACTCCCACAGCGCTACACCAATGCTCACCACACACACAGCACTAGACCACTGCCCACACGACTCCCACAGCGCTAGACCCCTGCCCACATCACCCCTGCAGCACTGCACCACTGCCCACACCATTCCCACAGAACTACACCACAGCTCACATCACCCCTGCAGCACGACACCACTGCCCACACCACTCCCACAGCGCTAGAACACTGCCCACATCACCCCTGCAGCACTACACCACTGCCCACACCACTCCCACAGCGCTACACTAGTTCCCACATCAACCCTGCAGTACTACACCACTGCCCACAACACTCCCGCAGCGCTACACCACTTCCCACACCACTCCCAGAGCGGTACACCAGTGCCCACACCAACCCCACAGCGTTTCACGACAACCCACACTCCTCCCACAGTGCTACACCACTGCCCACACCACTCCCACAGCACTACACCACTGCCCACACCACTCCCAAAGCACTACACCACTGCCCACATATCACCCGCAGCGCTACACCACTGCCCATACCACTCCCGCAGCGCTACACCACAACCCACACCACTCCCACAGCACTACACCACTGCCCACATCACACCCGCAGCGCAACACCACTGCCCACAACACTCCCGCAGCGCTACACCACTTCCCACACCACTCCCAGAGCGGTACACCAGTGCCCACACCAACCCCACAGCGTTTCACCACAACCCACACTCCTCCCACAGTGCTACACCACTGCCCACACCACTCCCACAGCACTACACCACTGCCCACACCACTCCCACAGCACTACACCACTGCCCACATCACACCCGCAGCGCAACACCACTGCCTACACCACTGCCCACACCAATCCCACAGCGCTACACCACTGCCCACACCACTCCCGCAGCGCTACACCACTGCCCATACAACTCCCGCAGCGCTACACCACTGCCCACACCACTCCCACAGCACTACACCACAACCCACACCACTCCCACAGCGCTCCACCACAACCCACACCATTCGCGCAGGGCTACTCCACTGCACACACCACACCCGCAGAGCTACACCACTACCCATACCAGTCCCGCAGCTCTACACCACTGCCCACACCACTCCCACAGAACTACACCACTGCCCAAACCACTCCCACAGCACTACACCACTGCCCACAGCACTCCCACAGTGCTACACCACTGGTCACACCATTCCTGCAGCTCTCCGCCACAACCCACACCACACACACAGCGCTAAGCTAATGCCCACGAAACTACCAAAGATCTATACTAATGCCCACAACACTGCCACAGCGCTACACCACTCCCACAGCGATAAACCTATACCCACAGCAGTCCTGCAGAGCCATACCACTACCCCGACCACTCCCACAGCGCTACACAACTGCACACACCACTCCCACAGCGCTACACCACTGCCCACACCACTCACACAGCAACACACCACTGCCCACACCACTCCCGCAGGGCTACACCACTGCCCACAACACTCCCACAGCACTACACCACTGCCCACACCACTCCTGCAGCTCTAGACTACTGCCCACACCACTCCCACAGCGCTAGACCACAGTCCACCCCACTCCCGCAGCGCAACACCACTGCCCACACCACTCCCACAGCACTACACCACTTTCCACACCACTCCCAAAGCGCTACACCACTGTCCACACCACTCCCACAGCGCTACACCACTGCCCACACCACTCCGACAGCGCTACACGACAGCCCACACCACTCCCACAGCGGTACACCACAACCCAAAACACTCCCACAGCGTTACACCACAACCCAAACCACTCCCAGTGCGCTACACCGCTGCCCACATCACTCCCACAACACTACACCACTGCCCACACCACTCCCACAGCGGTGCACCTCAAAACAAAACACTCCCACAGCGTTACACCATAACCCACACCACTCCCACAGCACTACACCACTGCCCACACTACTCCCACAGCACTACATCACTTCCCACACCACACCCACAGCGCTAGACCACTGGCCACACCACCCTCGCAGCGCTACACCACTGCCCACACCACACCCACAGCGCTAGACCACTGGCCACACCACCCTCGCAGCGCTACACCACTGCCCACACCACTCCCACCGCACTACACCACAGTCCACATCACCCCCGCAGCGCTACACCACTGCACACACCACTCCCACAGCGTTACAACACAACCCACATCACTCCCAAAGCACTACAATACTGCCCACACCACTGCCCACCGGGCACCACCACTGCCCACACCACCCTCGCAGCGCTACACCACTGCCCACACGACTCCCACAGCGCTACACCACTGACCACACCACTCCCACAGCGCTACACCACTGACCACACCAATCCCGCTGCGCTCCACCAATGCCCACGCCACACCGACCGCACTACACCACTGCCCACATCACTCCCACAGCGCTACACCAAAACCCACACCACTCCCACAGCACTACACCACTGCCCACACCACTCCCACAGCACTACACCACTGCCCACACCTCTGCCACAGCGTTACACCACTGCCCACACCACTCCCAAAACAGTACACCACAGCCCACACCACTCCCACAGCGCTACAGCACTGCGCACTCCTCTCCCACAGCGCTACAGCAATGCGCACACCACTCCCACAGCGCTACACCACTTCCCACACCACTCCCAGAGCGGTACACCAGTGCCCACACCACTCCCAAAACAGTACACCACAGCCCACACCACTCCCACAGCGCTACACCACTGACCACACCACTCCCACAGCACTACACCACTGCCCACACCACTCCCACAGCACTACACCACAACCCACACTTCTCCCACAGTGCTACACCGCTGCCCACACCACTGCCACAGCGCTACACCACTTCCCACACCACTCCCACAGCGCTACACCGTTACCCACACCACTCCCACAGTGCTACACCGCTGCCCACACCACTGCCACAGCGCTACACCACTTCCCACGCCACTCCCACAGCGCTACACCATTACCCACACCACTCCCACAGCACTACACCACTGCACACACCACTCCTACAGTATTACACCACTGCCCACACCACTCCCACAGCACTACACCACTGCCCACTCCACTCCCACAACACTACACCACTGCCCACACCACTCCCCCAACACTACACCACTGCCCACACCACTCCCACAGCACTACACCACTGCTCACATCAACCTCGCAGCACTACACCACTGCCCACACCACTCCCACAGCACTACACCACTGCCCACACCACTCCAACAGCGCTACACAACTACCCACAACACTCCTACAGTATTACACCACTGCCCACTACATTCCCAGAGCTCTACAGCACTGCCCACACCACTCCCACAGCACTACACCACCGCCCACACCACACCCACAGCGCTACACCTCAAACCACACCACTCCCAAAGCGCTACACTACAACCCAAACCACTCCCACAGCACTACACCACTGCCCACACCATACCCGCAGCACTACACCACTGCCCACACCAAACCCACAGGGCTACACCACTGCCCACACCACTCCCACAGCGCTACACCATTGCCCACACCACTCCCACAGCGCTAGACCCCTGCCCACATCACCCCTGCAACACTGCACACACCACTCCCATAGTGCTACAACACTACCAACACCACTCCCACAGAACTACACCACTGCCCACATCACCCCTGCAGCACTACACCACTGCCCACATCACCCCTGCAGCGCAACACCACTGCCCACACCACTCCCACAGCGCTACACCACTGCGCACACCACTCCCACAGCGCTACACCACTGCCCACACCACTCCCGCAGAGCTACACGACAACCCACACCACTCCCACAGCGCTACACCACTGCCCACACCACTCCCAAGAGCTACACCACAGCCCACACCACTCCGCAGCGCTACACCACTGCCCACAATACTCCCACAGCGCTACACCAATGCCCACAACACTCACACAGCGCAAAACAGCTGCCCACACCTCTCCCACAGCGCTACACCGCTGCCCACACCACACACACAGCACTACACCACTGCCCACACCACACCCACAGCACTACACAACTGCCCACACCACACCCACAGCGCTACATCACTGCCCACACCACTCCCACAGCGCTACACCAAAACCCACACCACTCCCATAGCACTACACCACTGCCCACACCACTCCCAAAGCACTACACCACTGCCCACATATCACCCGCAGCGCTACACCACTGCCCATACCACTCCCGCAGCGCAACACCACTGCCCACACCTCTCCCGCAGCGCTACACCACAACCCACACCACTCCCACAGCACTACACCACTGCCCACATCACACCCGCAGCGCAACACCACTGCCTACACCACTCCCGCAGCGCTACACCAATTCCCAAACCACTCCGCAGCGCTACACCACTGCCCACACCAATCCCACAGCGCTACACCACTGCCCACACCACTCCCGCAGCGCTACACCACTGCCCATACAACTCCCGCAGCGCTACACCACTGCCCACACCACTCCCACAGCGCTACAACACAACCCACACCACTCCCCCAGCACTACACCACTGTCCACACCACTCCCACAGCGCTACACCACAACCCATACCACTCCCACAGCACGACACCACTGCCCACACCACTCCCACAGCGCTACACCACAACCCACACCACTCCCACAGCACGACACCACTGCCCACACCACTCCCGCAGCGGTACACCACAACCCAAAACACTCCCACAGCGTTACACCACAAACCAAAACACTCCCAGTGCGCTACACCGCTGCCCATATCACTCCCACAACACTACACCACTGCCCACACCACTCCCACAGCGGTACACCACTGCCCACACTACTCCCACAGCACTACATCACTTCCCACATCACACCCACAGCGCTAGACCACTGGCCACACCACCCTCGCAGCGCTACACCACTGCCCACACCACTCCTACAGCGCTACACCACTGCCCACACCACACCCACAGCGCTACACTACTGCCCACACCACTCCCACAGCGCTACACCACTGCCCACACCACTCCCACAGCGTTACAACACAACCCACATCACTCCCAAAGCACTACAATACTGCCCACACCACCCCCGCCGGGCACCACCATTGCCCACACCACTCCTACAGAACTACACCACTACCCAAACCACTCCACAGCGCTTCACCACTGCACACACCACCCTCGCAGCGCTACACCACTGCCCACACGAATCTCACAGCGATACACCACTGACCACACCACTCCCGCTGCGCATCACCACCGCACACACCAATCCCGCTGCGCTCCACCACTGCCCACGCCACACCCGCCGGACTACACCACTGCCCACAACACCCCCACAGCGCTACACCACTGCCCGCACCACTCCCGCAGTACTACACCACTACCCACACCACTCCAACAGCGCTACAGCACTGCCCACACCACTCCCACAGCGCTACAACACTGCCCACACCACACACACAGCACTACACCACTGCCCACACCAGTCCCACAGCACTACACAACTGCACACACAACTCCCACAGCGTTACAACACAACCAACACTTCTACCACAGCGCTACATCACTGCCCACACCACACCCACAGCGCTACACAACTGCACACACCACTCCCACAGCGCTAGATCACTGCCCACACCACTCCCACATCGCAACACCACTGCCCACACCACTCCCACAGGGCTACATCACTGCCCACACCACTCCCACAGCGCTACACCACTGCCCATACCACTCCCACAGCGCTACACCACTGCCCATACCACTCCCACAGCGCTACACCACTGCTCTCACCACTCCCGCAGCGCTACACCACAACCCACACCACTCCCACAGCTCTACTCCGCAACCCACAACACACACATAGCGCTAAACTAATGCCCTCACCACTCCCGCAGCGCTACACCACTGCCCACACCACTCCCATAGAGCTACACCACTGCCCACACCACTCCTACAGCGTTACACCACAACCCACAACACTCCCACAGCACTACACCACTGCCCACACCACTCCAACAGTGCTACACCAGTGCCCACCCCCCTCCCACAGCAATACACCACTGCAAACTCCACTACTACAGTATTACACCACTGCCCACTCCACTCCCAGACCTCTACAGCACTGCCCACACCACTCACACAGCACTACCCCACTGCCCACACCACTCACACAGCGTTACACCACTGCCCACACCACTACCGCAGCACTACACCACTTCGCACACCACTCTAACAGCACTACACCACTGCCCACACCACTCTAACAGCACTACACCACTGCCCACACCACCCCCACACCACTACACCACTGACCACACCACTCCCACAGCGCTACACCACTGCCCACACCACTCCCACAGCGCTACACCAATGCTCACCACACACACAGCACTAGACCACTGCCCACACGACTCCCACAGCGCTAGACCCCTGCCCACATCACCCCTGCAGCACTGCACCACTGCCCACACCATTCCCACAGAACTACACCACAGCTCACATCACCCCTGCAGCACGACACCACTGCCCACACCACTCCCACAGCGCTAGAACACTGCCCACATCACCCCTGCAGCACTACACCACTGCCCACACCACTCCCACAGCGCTACACCAGTTCCCACATCAACCCTGCAGTACTACACCACTGCCCACAACACTCCCGCAGCGCTACACCACTTCCCACACCACTCCCAGAGCGGTACACCAGTGCCCACACCAACCCCACAGCGTTTCACCACAACCCACACTCCTCCCACAGTGCTACACCACTGCCCACACCACTCCCACAGCACTACACCACTGCCCACACCACTCCCAAAGCACTACACCACTGCCCACATATCACCCGCAGCGCTACACCACTGCCCATACCACTCCCGCAGCGCTACACCACAACCCACACCACTCCCACAGCACTACACCACTGCCCACATCACACCCGCAGCGCAACACCACTGCCCACAACACTCCCGCAGCGCTACACCACTTCCCACACCACTCCCAGAGCGGTACACCAGTGCCCACACCAACCCCACAGCGTTTCACCACAACCCACACTCCTCCCACAGTGCTACACCACTGCCCACACCACTCCCACAGCACTACACCACTGCCCACACCACTCCCACAGCACTACACCACTGCCCACATCACACCCGCAGCGCAACACCACTGCCTACACCACTGCCCACACCAATCCCACAGCGCTACACCACTGCCCACACCACTCCCGCAGCGCTACACCACTGCCCATACAACTCCCGCAGCGCTACACCACTGCCCACACCACTCCCACAGCACTACACCACAACCCACACCACTCCCACAGCGCTCCACCACAACCTACACCATTCGCGCAGGGCTACTCCACTGCACACACCACACCCGCAGAGCTACACCACTACCCATACCAGTCCCGCAGCTCTACACCACTGCCCACACCACTCCCACAGAACTACACCACTGCCCAAACCACTCCCACAGCACTACACCACTGCCCACAGCACTCCCACAGTGCTACACCACTGGTCACACCATTCCTGCAGCTCTCCGCCACAACCCACACCACACACACAGCGCTAAGCTAATGCCCACGAAACTACCAAAGATCTATACTAATGCCCACAACACTGCCACAGCGCTACACCACTCCCACAGCGATAAACCTATACCCACAGCAGTCCTGCAGAGCCATACCACTACCCCGACCACTCCCACAGCGCTACACAACTGCACACACCACTCCCACAGCGCTACACCACTGCCCACACCACTCACACAGCAACACACCACTGCCCACACCACTCCCGCAGGGCTACACCACTGCCCACAACACTCCCACAGCACTACACCACTGCCCACACCACTCCTGCAGCTCTAGACTACTGCCCACACCACTCCCACAGCGCTAGACCATAGTCCACCCCACTCCCGCAGCGCTACACCACTGCCCACACCACTCCCACAGCACTACACCACTTTCCACACCACTCCCAAAGCGCTACACCACTGTCCACACCACTCCCACAGCGCTACACCACTGCCCACACCACTCCGACAGCGCTACACGACAGCCCACACCACTCCCACAGCGGTACACCACAACCCAAAACACTCCCACAGCGTTACACCACAACCCAAACCACTCCCAGTGCGCTACACCGCTGCCCACATCACTCCCACAACACTACACCACTGCCCACACCACTCCCACAGCGGTACACCTCAAAACAAAACACTCCCACAGCGTTACACCATAACCCACACCACTCCCACAGCACTACACCACTGCCCACACTACTCCCACAGCACTACATCACTTCCCACACCACACCCACAGCGCTAGACCACTGGCCACACCACCCTCGCAGCGCTACACCACTGCCCACACCACACCCACAGCGCTAGACCACTGGCCACACCACCCTCGCAGCGCTACACCACTGCCCACACCACTCCCACCGCACTACACCACAGTCCACATCACCCCCGCAGCGCTACACCACTGCCCACACCACTCCCACAGCGTTACAACACAACCCACATCACTCCCAAAGCACTACAATACTGCCCACACCACTGCCCACCGGGCACCACCACTGCCCACACCACCCTCGCAGCGCTACACCACTGCCCACACGACTCCCACAGCGCTACACCACTGACCACACCACTCCCACAGCGCTACACCACTGACCACACCAATCCCGCTGCGCTCCACCAATGCCCACGCCACACCGACCGCACTACACCACTGCCCACATCACTCCCACAGCGCTACACCAAAACCCACACCACTCCCACAGCACTACACCACTGCCCACACCACTCCCACAGCACTACACCACTGCCCACACCTCTGCCACAGCGTTACACCACTGCCCACACCACTCCCAAAACAGTACACCACAGCCCACACCACTCCCACAGCGCTACAGCACTGCGCACTCCTCTCCCACAGCGCTACAGCAATGCGCACACCACTCCCACAGCGCTACACCACTTCCCACACCACTCCCAGAGCGGTACACCAGTGCCCACACCTCTCCCAAAACAGTACACCACAGCCCACACCACTCCCACAGCGCTACACCACTGACCACACCACTCCCACAGCACTACACCACTGCCCACACCACTCCCACAGCACTACACCACAACCCACACTTCTCCCACAGTGCTACACCGCTGCCCACACCACTGCCACAGCGCTACACCACTTCCCACACCACTCCCACAGCGCTACACCGTTACCCACACCACTCCCACAGTGCTACACCGCTGCCCACACCACTGCCACAGCGCTACACCACTTCCCACGCCACTCCCACAGCGCTACACCATTACCCACACCACTCCCACAGCACTACACCACTGCACACACCACTCCTACAGTATTACACCACTGCCCACACCACTCCCACAGCACTACACCACTGCCCACTCCACTCCCACAACACTACACCACTGCCCACACCACTCCCCCAACACTACACCACTGCCCACACCACTCCCACAGCACTACACCACTGCTCACATCAACCTCGCAGCACTACACCACTGCCCACACCACTCCCACAGCACTACACCACTGCCCACACCACTCCAACAGCGCTACACAACTACCCACAACACTCCTACAGTATTACACCACTGCCCACTACATTCCCAGAGCTCTACAGCACTGCCCACACCACTCCCACAGCACTACACCACCGCCCACACCACACCCACAGCGCTACACCTCAAACCACACCACTCCCAAAGCGCTACACTACAACCCACACCACTCCCACAGCACTACACCACTGCCCACACCATACCCGCAGCACTACACCACTGCCCACACCAAACCCACAGGGCTACACCACTGCCCACACCACTCCCACAGCGCTACACCATTGCCCACACCACTCCCACAGCGCTAGACCCCTGCCCACATCACCCCTGCAACACTGCACACACCACTCCCATAGTGCTACAACACTACCAACACCACTCCCACAGAACTACACCACTGCCCACATCACCCCTGCAGCACTACACCACTGCCCACATCACCCCTGCAGCGCAACACCACTGCCCACACCACTCCCACAGCGCTACACCACTGCGCACACCACTCCCACAGCGCTACACCACTGCCCACACCACTCCCGCAGAGCTACACGACAACCCACACCACTCCCACAGCGCTACACCACTGCCCACACCACTCCCAAGAGCTACACCACAGCCCACACCACTCCGCAGCGCTACACCACTGCCCACAATACTCCCACAGCGCTACACCAATGCCCACAACACTCACACAGCGCAAAACAGCTGCCCACACCTCTCCCACAGCGCTACACCGCTGCCCACACCACACACACAGCACTACACCACTGCCCACACCACACCCACAGCACTACACAACTGCCCACACCACACCCACAGCGCTACATCACTGCCCACACCACTCCCACAGCGCTACACCAAAACCCACACCACTCCCACAGCACTACACCACTGCCCACACCACTCCCAAAGCACTACACCACTGCCCACATATCACCCGCAGCGCTACACCACTGCCCATACCACTCCCGCAGCGCTACACCACTGCCCACACCTCTCCCGCAGCGCTACACCACAACCCACACCACTCCCACAGCACTACACCACTGCCCACATCACACCCGCAGCGCAACACCACTGCCTACACCACTCCCGCAGCGCTACACCAATTCCCAAACCACTCCGCAGCGCTACACCACTGCCCACACCAATCCCACAGCGCTACACCACTGCCCACACCACTCCCGCAGCGCTACACCACTGCCCATACAACTCCCGCAGCGCTACACCACTGCCCACACCACTCCCACACACTACACCACAACCCACACCACTCCCACAGCGCTCCACCACAACCCACACCATTCGCGCAGGGCTACTCCACTGCACACACCACACCCGCAGAGCTACACCACTACCCATACCAGTCCCGCAGCTCTACACCACTGCCCACACCACTCCCACAGAACTACACCACTGCCCACACCACTCCCACAGAACTACACCACTGCCCACAGCACTCCCACAGTGCTACACCACTGGTCACACCATTCCTGCAGCTCTCCGCCACAACCCACACCACACACGCAGCGCTAAGCTAATGCCCACGAAACTACCAAAGATCTATACTAATGCCCACAACACTGCCACAGCGCTACACCACTCCCACAGCGATAAACCTATACCCACAGCAGTCCTGCAGAGCTACACCACTACCCCGACCACTCCCACAGCGCTAGACAACAGTCCACCCCACTCCCGCAGCGCTACATCACTGCCCACACCACTCCCACAGCACTACACCACTTTCCACACCTCTCCCAAAGCGCTACACCACTGTCCACACCACTCCCACAGCGCTACACCACAACCCACACCACTCCCACAGCACTACACCACTGCCCACACCACTCCGACAGCGCTACACGACAGCCCACACCACTCCCACAGCGGTACACCACAACCCAAAACACTCCCACAGCGTTACACCACAACCCAAACCACTCCCAGTGCGCTACACCGCTGCCCACATCACTCCCACAACACTACACCACTGCCCACACCACTCCCACAGCGGTACACCTCAAAACAAAACACTCCCACAGCGTTACACCATAACCCACACCACTCCCACAGCACTACACCACTGCCCACACTACTCCCACAGCACTACATCACTTCCCACACCACACCCACAGCGCTAGACCACTGGCCACACCACCCTCGCAGCGCTACACCACTGCCCACACCACACCCACAGCGCTAGACCACTGGCCACACCACCCTCGCAGCGCTACACCACTGCCCACACCACTCCCACCGCACTACACCACAGTCCACATCACCCCCGAAGCGCTACACCACTGCCCACACCACTCCCACAGCGTTACAACACAACCCACATCACTCCCAAAGCACTACAATACTGCCCACACCACCCCCACCGGGCACCACCACTGCCCACACCACACTCGCAGCGCTACACCACTGCCCACACGGCTCCCACAGCGCTACACCACTGCCCACACCACTCCCACAGCGCTACACCACTGACCACACCAATGCCGCTGCGCTCCACCACTGCCCACGCCACACCCGCCGCACTACACCACTGCCCACATCACTCCCACAGCGCTACACCACTGCCCACAACACCCCCACAGCTCTACACCACTGCCCGCACCACTCCCGCAGCACTACAACACTACCCACACCACTCCAACAGCGCTACAGCACTGCCCACACCACTCCCACAGCGCTACAACACTGCCCACACCACACACACAGCACTACACCACTGCCCACACCAGTCCCACAGCACTACACAACTGCACACACAACTCCCACAGCGTTACAAAACAACCAACACTACTACAACAGCGCTACATCACTGCCCACACCACTCCCACAGCGCTAGATCACTGCCCACACAACTCCCACATCGCAACACCACTACCCACACCACACCCACAGGGCTACATCACTGCCCACACCACACCCACAGCGCTACACCACTGCCCACACCACTCCCACAGCGCTACTCCACTGCTCTCACCACTCCCGCAGCGCTACACCACAACCCACACCACTCCCGCAGCACTACACCACTGCCCACACCACTCCCACAGCTCTACTCCGCAACCCACAACACACACATAGCGTTAAACTAATGCCCACAACACTACCACAGCGCTAAACTAATGCCCACACTACTCCTACAGCGCTAGGCGAATGCCCACACCACACCCGCAGCGCTACACCACTGCCCACACCACTCCCATAGAGCTACACCACTGCCCACACCACTCCAACAGTGCTACACCAGTGCCCACCCCCCTCCCACAGCAATACACCACTGCACACACCACTACTACAGTATTACACCACTGCCCACTCCACTCCCAGACCTCTACAGCAATTCCCACACCACTCACACAGCACTACCCCACTGCCCACACCACTCACACAGCGTTACACCACTGCCCACACCACTACCGCAGCACTACACCACTTCGCACACCACTCTAACAGCACTACACCACTGCCCACACCACTCACACAGCGTTACACCACTGCCCACACCACTACCGCAGCACTACACCACTTCGCACACCACTCCCACAGCACTACACCAATGCCCACACCACTCCCACAGCGCTACACCACTGCCCACACCACTCCCACAGCACTACACCACTGCCCACAACACTCCCACAGCGGTACACCACTGCCCACACCACTCTCACAGCACTACACCATTGCCCAAATCACTCCCACAGCGCTACAACACTGCCCACATCACTCCCACAGCGCTACACCACTGCCCACACCACCCCCACACCACTACACCACTGACCACACCACTCCCACAGCGCTACACCACTGCCCACACCACTCCCACAGCGCTACACCACTGCCCACACCACACGCACAGCACTAGACCACTGCCCACACGACTCCCACAGCGCTAGACCCCTGCCCACATCACCCCTGCAGCTCTGCACCAATGCCCACACCAGTCCCACAGAACTACACCACTGCTCACATCACCCCTGCAGCACGACACCACTGCCCACACCACTCCCACAGCGCTACACCACCGCCCACACCACTCCCACAGCGCTACACCACTGCCCACAACACTCCCGCAGCGCTACACCACTTCCCACACCACTCCCAGAGCGGTACACCAGTGCCCACACCAACCCCACAGCGTTTCACCACAACCCACACTCCTCCCACAGTGCTACACCACTGCCCACACCACTCCCACAGCACTACACCGCTGCCCACACCACTCCCACAGCACTACACCACTGCCCACACCACTACACCACTGCCCACACCACTCCTACAGCACTACACCACTGCCCACATCAACCCCGCAGCACTACACCACTGCCCACACCACTCCTACAGCACTACACCACTGCCCACACCATTCCTACAGTATTACACCACTGCCCACAACACTCCCACAGCACTACACCACTGCCCACACCACTCCTGCAGCTCTAGACTACTGCCCACACCACTCCCACAGCACTACGTCACTGCCCACATCACTCCCACAGCACTACACCACAACCCACACCACTCCCACAGCGCTACACCACTGCCCACACCACTCCCAAAGCGCTACACCACTGCCCACACCACTCCCACAGCACTACACCACAACCCACACCAGTCCCAAAGCGCTACACCACTGCCCACACCACTCCCACAGCGCTACAACACAACCCACACCACTCCCCCAGCACTACACCACTGTCCACACCACTCCCACAGCGCTACACCACAACCCATACCACTCCCACAGCACGACACCACTGCCCACACCACTCCCACAGCGCTACACCACAACCCACACCACTCCCACAGCACGACACCACTGCCCACACCACTCCCGCAGCGGTACACCACAACCCAAAACACTCCCACAGCGTTACACCACAAACCAAAACACTCCCAGTGCGCTACACCGCTGCCCACATCACTCCCACAACACTACACCACTGCCCACACCACTCCCACAGCGGTACACCACTGCCCACACTACTCCCACAGCCCTACATCACTTCCCACATCACACCCACAGAGCTAGACCACTGGCCACACCACCCTCGCAGCGCTACACCACTGCCCACACCACTCCTACAGCGCTACACCACTGCCCACACCACACCCACAGCGCTACACTACTGCCCACACCACTCCCACAGCGCTACACCACTGCCCACACCACTCCCACAGCGTTACAACACAACCCACATCACTCCCAAAGCACTACAATACTGCCCACACCACCCCCGCCGGGCACCACCACTGCCCACACCACTCCTACAGAACTACACCACTACCCAAACCACTCCACAGCGCTTCACCACTGCACACACCACCCTCGCAGCGCTACACCACTGCCCACACGAATCTCACAGCGCTACACCACTGCCCACACCACTCCCGCTGCGCATCACCACCGCACACACCAATCCCGCTGCGCTCCACCACTGCCCACGCCACACCCGCCGCACTACACCACTGCCCACAACACCCCCACAGCGCTACACCACTGCCCGCACCACTCCCGCAGTACTACACCACTACCCACACCACTCCAACAGCGCTACAGCACTGCCCACACCACTCCCACAGCGCTACAACACTGCCCACACCACACACACAGCACTACACCACTGCCCACACCAGTCCCACAGCACTACACAACTGCACACACAACTCCCACAGCGTTACAACACAACCAACACTTCTACCACAGCGCTACATCACTGCCCACACCACACCCACAGCGCTACACAACTGCACACACCACTCCCACAGCGCTAGATCACTGCCCACACCACTCCCACATCGCAACACCACTGCCCACACCACTCCCACAGGGCTACATCACTGCCCACACCACTCCCAAAGCGCTACACCACTGCCCATACCACTCCCACAGCGCTACACCACTGCCCATACCACTCCCACAGCGCTACACCACTGCTCTCACCACTCCCGCAGCGCTACACCACAACCCACACCACTCCCACAGCTCTACTCCGCAACCCACAACACACACATAGCGCTAAACTAATGCCCACACCACTCCTACAGCGCTACACCACTGCCCACACCACTCCCATGGAGCTACACCACTGCCCACACCACTCCAACAGTGCTACACCAGTGCCCACCCCCCTCCCACAGCAATACACCACTGCAAACTCCACTACTACAGTATTACACCACTGCCCACTCCACTCCCAGACCTCTACAGCACTGCCCACACCACTCACACAGCACTACCCCACTGCCCACACCACTCACACAGCGTTACACCACTGCCCACACCACTACCGCAGCACTACACCACTTCGCACACCACTCTAACAGCACTACACCACTGCCCACACCACTCTAACAGCACTACACCACTGCCCACACCACCCCCACACCACTACACCACTGACCACACCACTCCCACAGCGCTACACCACTGCCCACACCACTCCCACAGCGCTACACCAATGCCCACACCACACACACAGCACTAGACCACTGCCCACACGACTCCCACAGCGCTAGACCCCTGCCCACATCACCCCTGCAGCACTGCACCACTGCCCACACCATTCCCACAGAACTACACCACAGCTCACATCACCCCTGCAGCACGACACCACTGCCCACACCACTCCCACAGCGCTAGAACACTGCCCACATCACCCCTGCAGCACTACACCACTGCCCACACCACTCCCACAGCGCTACACCAGTTCCCACATCAACCCTGCAGTACTACACCACTGCCCACAACACTCCCGCAGCGCTACACCACTTCCCACACCACTCCCAGAGCGGTACACCAGTGCCCACACCAACCCCACAGCGTTTCACCACAACCCACACTCCTCCCACAGTGCTACACCACTGCCCACACCACTCCCACAGCACTACACCGCTGCCCACACCACTGCCGCAGCGCTACACCACTGCCCACACCACTCCCACAGCACTACACCACTGCCCACATCAACCCCGCATCACTACACCACTGCCCACACCACTCCCACAGCGCTACACCACAACCCACACCACTCCCACAGCACTACACCACTGCCCACACCACTCCAACAGCGCTACACCACTGCCTACACCACTCCCACAGACACACCACTGCACACACCACTCCCACAGCACTACACCACTGCCCATTCCATTCCCACAGCACTACACCACTGCCCACTCCACTCCCACAACAATACACCACTGCCCACACCACTCCCACAACACTACACCATTGCCCACACCACTCCCACAGCACTACACCACTGCCCACACCACTCCCTCAGCGCTACACCACTACCCACACCACACCCACAGCGCTACACCACTGCCCACACCACTCCCACAGCGCTACACCACTGCCCACACCACTCCCACAGCAATACAACACTGCCCACACCACTCCCACAGCAATAACACACTGCCCACACCACTCCCACAGCAATACAACACTGCCCACACCACTCCCACAGCAATACAACACTGCCCACACCACTCCCACAGCACTACACCACTGCCCACATCAACCTCGCAGCACTACACCACTGCCCACACCACTCCCACAGCACTACACCACTGCCCACACCACTCCCACAGCGCTACACCACAACCCTTACCACTCCCAAAGCACTACACCTCTCCCCACACCACTCCAACAGCGCTACACAACTGCCCACACCACTCCCACAGCGCTACTCCACTTCCCACACCACACCCACAGCGCTACACCTCAAACCACACCACTCCCAAAGCGTTACACCACTGCCCACAACACTCCCGCAGCTCTACTCCGCAACCCACAACACACACATAGCGTTAAACTAATGCCCACAACACTACCACAGCGCTAAACTAATGCCCACACTACTCCTACAGCGCTAGGCGAATGCCCACACCTCACCCGCAGCGCTACACCACTGCCCACACCACTCCCATAGAGCTACACCACTGCCCACACCACTCCAACAGTGCTACACCAGTGCCCTCCCCCCTCCCACAGCAATACACCACTGCACACACCACTACTACAGTATTACACCACTGCCCACTCCACTCCCAGACCTCTACAGCACTTCCCACACCACTCACACAGCACTACCCCACTGCCCACACCACTCACACAGCGTTACACCACTGCACACACCACTACCGCAGCACTACACCACTTCGCACACCACTCTAACAGCACTACACCACTGCCCACACCACTCACACAGCGTTACACCACTGCCCACACCACTACCGCAGCATTACACCACTTCGCACACCACTCCCACAGCACTACACCAATGCCCACACCACTCCCACAGCGCTACACCACTGCCCACACCACTCCCACAGCACTACACCACTGCCCACAACACTCCCACAGCGGTACACCACTGCCCACACCACTCTCACAGCACTACACCATTGCCCAAATCACTCCCACAGCGATACAACACTGCCCACATCACTCCCACAGCGCTACACCACTGCCCACACCACCCCCACACCACTACACCACTGACCACACCACTCCCACAGCGCTACACCACTGCCCACACCACTCCCACAGCGCCACACCACTGCCCACACCACACGCACAGCACTAGACCACTGCCCACACGACTCCCACAGCGCTAGACCCCTGCCCACATCACCCCTGCAGCACTGCACCACTGCCCACACCAGTCCCACAGAACTACACCACTGCTCACATCACCCCTGCAGCACGACACCATTGCCCACACCACTCCCACAGCGCTGGACCCCTGCCCACGTCACCCCTGCAGCACGACACCACTGCCCACACCACTCCCACAGCGCTACACCAGTTCCCACATCATCCCTTCAGTACTACACCACTGCCCACAACACTCCCGCAGCGCTACACCACTTCCCACACCACTCCCAGAGCGGTACACCAGTGCCCACACCAACCCCACAGCGTTTCACCACAACCCACACTCCTCCCACAGTGCTACACCACTTCCCACACCACTCCCACAGCACTACACCGCCGCCCACACCACTGCCACAGCGCTACACCACTGCCCACACCACTCCCACAGCGCTACACCACTGCCCACACCACTCCAACAGCAATACAACACTGCCCACAAAACTCCCACAGCACTACACCACTGCCCACACCACTCCTACAGCACTACACCACTGCCAACATCAACCCCGCAGCACTACACCACTGCCAACACCACTCCCACAGCACTACACCACAACCCACACCACTCCCACAGCACTAAACCACTGCCCACACCATTCCTACAGTATTACACCACTGCCCACAACACTCCCACAGCACTAGACCACAGTCCACCCCACTCCCGCAGCGCTACATCACTGCCCACATCACTCCCACAGCACTACACCACAACCCACACCACTCCCACAGCGCTACACCACTGCCCACACCACTCCCAAAGCGCTACACCACTGCCCACACCACTCCCACAGCGCTACACCACAACCCACACCAGTCCCAAAGCGCTACACCACTGCCCACACCACTCCCACAGCGCTACAACACAACCCACACCACTCCCCCAGCACTACACCACTGCCCACACCACTCCCACAGCGCTACACCACAACCCACACCACTCCCACAGCACGACACCACTGCCCACACCACTCCCGCAGCGGTACACCACAAACCAAAACACTCCCAGTGCGCTACACCGCTGCCCACATCACTCCCACAACACTACACCACTGCCCAGACCACTCCCACAGCGGTACACCTCAAAACAAAACACTCCCACAGCGTTACACCACAACCCACACCACTCCCACAGCACTACAATACTGCCCACACCACCCCCGCCGGGCACCACCATTTCCCACACCACTCCTACAGAACTACACCACTACCCAAACCACTCCACAGCGCTACACCACTGCACACAACACCCTCGCAGAGCTACACCACTGCCCACACGAATCTCACAGCGCTACACCACTGCCCACACCACTCCCGCTGCGCATCACCACCGCCCACACCGATCCCGCTGCGCTCCACCACTGCCCACGCCACACCCGCCGCACTACACCACTGCCCACAACACCCCCACAGCGCTACACCACTGCCCGCACCACTCCCGCAGCACTACACCACTACCCACACCACTCCAACAGCGCTACAGCACTGCCCACACCACTCCCACAGCGCTACAACACTGCCCACACCACACACACAGCACTACACCACTGCCCACACCACTCCCACAGCGCTACACCACTGCCCACACCACTCCCACAGCACTAGATCACTGCCCACACCACTCCCACATCGCAACACCACTGCCCACACCACTCCCACAGGGCTACATCACTGCCCACACCACTCCCACAGCGCTACACCACTGCTCTCACCACTCCCGCAGCGCTACACCACAACCCACACCACTCCCGCAGCACTACACCACTGCCCACACCACTCCCACAGCTCTACTCCGCAACCCACAACACACACATACCGCTAAACTAATGCCCACACCACTCCCACAGCGCTACACCACTGCCCTCACCACTCCCATAGAGCTACACCACTGCCCACACCACTCCTACAGCGTTACACCACAACCCACAACACTCCCACAGCACTACACCACTGCCCACACCACTCCAACAGTGCTACACCAGTGCCCACCCCCCTCCCACAGCAATACACCACTGCAAACTCCACTACTACAGTATTACACCACTGCCCACTCCACACCCAGACCTCTACAGCACTGCCCACACCACTCACACAGCACTACACCACTGCCCACACCACTCACACAGCGTTACACCACTGCCCACACCACTGCCACAGCACTACACCACTGCCCACACCACTCACACAGCGTTACACCACTGCCCACACCACTACCGCAGCACTACAGCACTGCCCACACCACTCTAACAGCACTACACCACTGCCCACACCACCCCCACACCACTACACCACTGACCACACCACTCCCACAGCGCTACACCACTGCCCACACCACTCCCACAGCGCTACACCAATGCCCACACCACACACACAGCACTAGACCACTGCCCACACGACTCCCACAGCGCTAGACCCCTGCCCACATCACCCCTGCAGCACTGCACCACTGCCCACACCATTCCCACAGAACTACACCACAGCTCACATCACCCCTGCAGCACGACACCACTGCCCACACCACTCCCACAGCGCTAGAACACTGCCCACATCACCCCTGCAGCACTACACCACTGCCCACACCACTCCCACAGCGCTACACCAGTTCCCACATCAACCCTGCAGTACTACACCACTGCCCACAACACTCCCGCAGCGCTACACCACTTCCCACACCACTCCCAGAGCGGTACACCAGTGCCCACACCAACCCCACAGCGTTTCACCACAACCCACACTCCTCCCACAGTGCTACACCACTGCCCACACCACTCCCACAGCACTACACCGCTGCCCACACCACTGCCGCAGCGCTACACCACTGCCCACACCACTCCCACAGCACTACACCACTGCCCACATCAACCCCACATCACTACACCACTGCCCACACCACTCCCACAGCGCTACACCACAACCCACACCACTCCCACAGCACTACACCACTGCCCACACCACTCCAACAGCGCTACACCACTGCCTACACCACTCCCACAGACACACCACTGCACACACCAGTCCCACAGCACTACACCACTGCCCATTCCATTCCCACAGCACTACACCACTGCCCACTCCACTCCCACAACAATACACCACTGCCCACACCACTCCCACAACACTACACCATTGCCCACACCACTCCCACAGCACTACACCACTGCCCACACCACTCCCTCAGCGCTACACCACTACCCACACCACACCCACAGCGCTACACCACTGCCCACACCACTCCCACAGCGCTACACCACTGCCCACACCACTCCCACAGCAATACAACACTGCCCACACCACTCCCACAGCAATAACACACTGCCCACACCACTCCCACAGCAATACAACACTGCCCACACCACTCCCACAGCAATACAACACTGCCCACACCACTCCCACAGCACTACACCACTGCCCACATCAACCTCGCAGCACTACACCACTGCCCACACCACTCCCACAGCACTACACCACTGCCCACACCACTCCCACAGCGCTACACCACAACCCTTACCACTCCCAAAGCACTACACCTCTCCCCACACCACTCCAACAGCGCTACACAACTGCCCACACCACTCCCACAGCGCTACTCCACTTCCCACACCACACCCACAGCGCTACACCTCAAACCACACCACTCCCAAAGCGTTACACCACTGCCCACAACACTCCCGCAGCTCTACTCCGCAACCCACAACACACACATAGCGTTAAACTAATGCCCACAACACTACCACAGCGCTAAACTAATGCCCACACTACTCCTACAGCGCTAGGCGAATGCCCACACCACACCCGCAGCGCTACACCACTGCCCACACCACTCCCATAGAGCTACACCACTGCCCACACCACTCCAACAGTGCTACACCAGTGCCCTCCCCCCTCCCACAGCAATACACCACTGCACACACCACTACTACAGTATTACACCACTGCCCACTCCACTCCCAGACCTCTACAGCACTTCCCACACCACTCACACAGCACTACCCCACTGCCCACACCACTCACACAGCGTTACACCACTGCACACACCACTACCGCAGCACTACACCACTTCGCACACCACTCTAACAGCACTACACCACTGCCCACACCACTCACACAGCGTTACACCACTGCCCACACCACTACCGCAGCATTACACCACTTCGCACACCACTCCCACAGCACTACACCAATGCCCACACCACTCCCACAGCGCTACACCACTGCCCACACCACTCCCACAGCACTACACCACTGCCCACAACACTCCCACAGCGGTACACCACTGCCCACACCACTCTCACAGCACTACACCATTGCCCAAATCACTCCCACAGCGATACAACACTGCCCACATCACTCCCACAGCGCTACACCACTGCCCACACCACCCCCACACCACTACACCACTGACCACACCACTCCCACAGCGCTACACCACTGCCCACACCACTCCCACAGCGCCACACCACTGCCCACACCACACGCACAGCACTAGACCACTGCCCACACGACTCCCACAGCGCTAGACCCCTGCCCACATCACCCCTGCAGCACTGCACCACTGCCCACACCAGTCCCACAGAACTACACCACTGCTCACATCACCCCTGCAGCACGACACCATTGCCCACACCACTCCCACAGCGCTGGACCCCTGCCCACGTCACCCCTGCAGCACGACACCACTGCCCACACCACTCCCACAGCGCTACACCAGTTCCCACATCATCCCTTCAGTACTACACCACTGCCCACAACACTCCCGCAGCGCTACACCACTTCCCACACCACTCCCAGAGCGGTACACCAGTGCCCACACCAACCCCACAGCGTTTCACCACAACCCACACTCCTCCCACAGTGCTACACCACTTCCCACACCACTCCCACAGCACTACACCGCCGCCCACACCACTGCCACAGCGCTACACCACTGCCCACACCACTCCCACAGCGCTACACCACTGCCCACACCACTCCAACAGCAATACAACACTGCCCACAAAACTCCCACAGCACTACACCACTGCCCACACCACTCCTACAGCACTACACCACTGCCAACATCAACCCCGCAGCACTACACCACTGCCAACACCACTCCCACAGCACTACACCACAACCCACACCACTCCCACAGCACTAAACCACTGCCCACACCATTCCTACAGTATTACACCACTGCCCACAACACTCCCACAGCACTAGACCACAGTCCACCCCACTCCCGCAGCGCTACATCACTGCCCACATCACTCCCACAGCACTACACCACAACCCACACCACTCCCACAGCGCTACACCACTGCCCACACCACTCCCAAAGCGCTACACCACTGCCCACACCACTCCCACAGCGCTACACCACAACCCACACCAGTCCCAAAGCGCTACACCACTGCCCACACCACTCCCACAGCGCTACAACACAACCCACACCACTCCCCCAGCACTACACCACTGCCCACACCACTCCCACAGCGCTACACCACAACCCACACCACTCCCACAGCACGACACCACTGCCCACACCACTCCCGCAGCGGTACACCACAAACCAAAACACTCCCAGTGCGCTACACCGCTGCCCACATCACTCCCACAACACTACACCACTGCCCACACCACTCCCACAGCGGTACACCTCAAAACAAAACACTCCCACAGCGTTACACCACAACCCACACCACTCCCACAGCACTACAATACTGCCCACACCACCCCCGCCGGGCACCACCATTGCCCACACCACTCCTACAGAACTACACCACTACCCAAACCACTCCACAGCGCTACACCACTGCACACACCACCCTCGCAGAGCTACACCACTGCCCACACGAATCTCACAGCGCTACACCACTGCCCACACCACTCCCGCTGCGCATCACCACCGCCCACACCGATCCCGCTGCGCTCCACCACTGCCCACGCCACACCCGCCGCACTACACCACTGCCCACAACACCCCCACAGCGCTACACCACTGCCCGCACCACTCCCGCAGCACTACACCACTACCCACACCACTCCAACAGCGCTACAGCACTGCCCACACCACTCCCACAGCGCTACAACACTGCCCACACCACACACACAGCAGTACACCACTGCCCACACCACTCCCACAGCGCTACACCACTGCCCACACCACTCCCACAGCACTAGATCACTGCCCACACCACTCCCACATCGCAACACCACTGCCCACACCACTCCCACAGGGCTACATCACTGCCCACACCACTCCCACAGCGCTACACCACTGCTCTCACCACTCCCGCAGCGCTACACCACAACCCACACCACTCCCGCAGCACTACACCACTGCCCACACCACTCCCACAGCTCTACTCCGCAACCCACAACACACACATACCGCTAAACTAATGCCCACACCACTCCCACAGCGCTACACCACTGCCCTCACCACTCCCATAGAGCTACACCACTGCCCACACCACTCCTACAGCGTTACACCACAACCCACAACACTCCCACAGCACTACACCACTGCCCACACCACTCCAACAGTGCTACACCAGTGCCCACCCCCCTCCCACAGCAATACACCACTGCAAACTCCACTACTACAGTATTACACCACTGCCCACTCCACACCCAGACCTCTACAGCACTGCCCACACCACTCACACAGCACTACACCACTGCCCACACCACTCACACAGCGTTACACCACTGCCCACACCACTGCCACAGCACTACACCACTGCCCACACCACTCACACAGCGTTACACCACTGCCCACACCACTACCGCAGCACTACACCACTGCCCACACCACTCTAACAGCACTACACCACTGCCCACACCACTCTAACAGCACTACACCACTGCCCACACCACCCCCACACCACTACACCACTGACCACACCACTCCCACAGCGCTACACCACTGCCCACACCACTCCCACAGCGCTACACCACTGCCCACACCACACACACAGCACTAGACCACTGCCCACACCACTCCCACAGCGCTAGACCCCTGCCCACATCACACCTGCAGCACTGCACCACTGCCCACACCACTCCCACAGCGCTAGAACACTGCCCACATCACCCCTGCAGCACTACACCACTGCCCACACCACTCCCACAGCGCTACACCAGTTCCCACATCAACCCTGCAGTACTACACCACTGCTCACAACACTCCCGCAGCGCTACACCACTTCCCACACCACTCCCAGAGCGGTACACCAGTGCCCACACCAACCCCACAGCGTTTCACCACAACCCACACTCCTCCAACAGTGCTACACCACTGCCCACACCACTCCCACAGCACTACACCGCTGCCCACACCACTGCCGCAGCGCTACACCACTGC
Organism: Cetorhinus maximus; assembly: GCF_964194155.1. Classification (NCBI taxonomy): domain Eukaryota; kingdom Metazoa; phylum Chordata; class Chondrichthyes; order Lamniformes; family Cetorhinidae; genus Cetorhinus; species Cetorhinus maximus. The sequence continues at coordinate 36,513 of NW_027597855.1, read as the reverse complement.
CCACACCACTTCAACAGCAATACAACACTGCCCACAAAACTCCCACAGCACTACACCACTGCCCACACCACTCCCACAGCACTACACCACTGCCCACATCAACCCCGCATCACTACACCACTGCACACACCACTCCCACAGCGCTACACCACAACCCACACCACTCCCACAGCACTACACCACTGCCCACACGACTCAAACAGCGCAACACCACTGCCTACACCACTCCCACAGATACACCACTGCACACACCACTCCTACAGTATTACACCACTGCCCACTCCATTCCCACAGCACTACACCACTGCCCACTCCACTCCCACAACACTACACCACTGCCCACACCACTCCCACAGCACTACTCCACTGCCCACACCACTCCCTCAGGGCTACACCACTACCCACACCACACCCACTGCGCTACACCACTGCCCACACCACTCCCACAGCGCTACACCACTGCCCACACCACTCCCACAGCAATACAACACTGCCCACACCACTCCCACAGCAATACAACACTGCCCACACCACTCCCACAGCACTACAGCACTGCCCACACCACTCCCACAGCACTACACCACTGCCCACATCAACCTCGCAGCACTACACCACTGCCCACACCACTCCCACAGCACTACACCACTGCCCACACCACTCCCACAGCACTACACCACAGCCCACACCACTCCCACAGCGCTACACCACAACCCTTACCACTCCCAAAGCACTACACCACTCCCCACACCACTCCAACAGCGCTACACAACTGCCCACACCACTCCCACAGCACTACAACACTTCCCACACCACTCCCACAGCGCTACACCACTGCCCACACCACTCCCACAGCGCTAAACCACTTCCCACACCACACCCACAGCGCTACACTGCAAACCACACCACTCCCAAAGCGCTACACCACAACCCACACCACTCCCGCAGCGCTACACCACTGCCCACACCACTCCCGCAGCGCTACACCACTGCCTTCACCACTCCCACAGCACTACACCACTGCCCACACCAAACCCACAGCGCTACACCACTGCCCACACCACTCCCACAGCGGTAGACCCCAGCCCACATCACCCCTGCAGCACTGCACACACCACTCCCATAGTGCTACAACACTACCCACACCACTCCTACAGCACTAAACCACTACCAACACCACTCCCACAGAACTACACCACTGCCCACATCACCCCCGCAGCCTACACCACTGCAAACACCACTCCCGCAGAGCTACACGACAACCCACACCACTCCCACAGCGCTACACCACTGCCCACACCACTCCCACAGCTCTACTCCGCAACCCACAACACACACATACCGCTAAACTAATGCCCACACCACTCCCACAGCGCTACACCACTGCCCTCACCACTCCCATAGCACTACACCACTGCCCACACCACTCTAACAGCACTACACCACTGCCCACACCACCCCCACACCACTACACCACTGACCACACCACTCCCACAGCGCTACACCACTGCCCACACCACTCCCACAGCGCTACACCACTGCCCACACCACACACACAGCACTAGACCACTGCCCACACCACTCCCACAGCGCTAGACCCCTGCCCACATCACACCTGCAGCACTGCACCACTGCCCACACCACTCCCACAGCGCTAGAACACTGCCCACATCACCCCTGCAGCACTACACCACTGCCCACACCACTCCCACAGCGCTACACCAGTTCCCACATCAACCCTGCAGTACTACACCACTGCTCACAACACTCCCGCAGCGCTACACCACTTCCCACACCACTCCCAGAGCGGTACACCAGTGCCCACACCAACCCCACAGCGTTTCACCACAACCCACACTCCTCCAACAGTGCTACACCACTGCCCACACCACTCCCACAGCACTACACCGCTGCCCACACCACTGCCGCAGCGCTACACCACTGCCCACACCACTTCAACAGCAATACAACACTGCCCACAAAACTCCCACAGCACTACACCACTGCCCACACCACTCCCACAGCACTACACCACTGCCCACATCAACCCCGCATCACTACACCACTGCACACACCACTCCCACAGCGCTACACCACAACCCACACCACTCCCACAGCACTACACCACTGCCCACACGACTCAAACAGCGCAACACCACTGCCTACACCACTCCCACAGATACACCACTGCACACACCACTCCTACAGTATTACACCACTGCCCACTCCATTCCCACAGCACTACACCACTGCCCACTCCACTCCCACAACACTACACCACTGCCCACACCACTCCCACAGCACTACTCCACTGCCCACACCACTCCCTCAGGGCTACACCACTACTCACACCACACCCACAGCGCTACACCACTGCCCACACCACTCCCACAGCGCTACACCACTGCCCACACCACTCCCACAGCAATACAACACTGCCCACACCACTCCCACAGCAATACAACACTGCCCACACCACTCCCACAGCACTACAGCACTGCCCACACCACTCCCACAGCACTACACCACTGCCCACATCAACCTCGCAGCACTACACCACTGCCCACACCACTCCCACAGCACTACACCACTGCCCACACCACTCCCACAGCACTACACCACAGCCCACACCACTCCCACAGCGCTACACCACAACCCTTACCACTCCCAAAGCACTACACCACTCCCCACACCACTCCAACAGCGCTACACAACTGCCCACACCACTCCCACAGCACTACAACACTTCCCACACCACACCCACAGCGCTACACCACTGCCCACACCACTCCCACAGCGCTAAACCACTTCCCACACCACACCCACAGCGCTACACTGCAAACCACACCACTCCCAAAGCGCTACACCACAACCCACACCACTCCCGCAGCGCTACACCACTGCCCACACCACTCCCGCAGCGCTACACCACTGCCTTCACCACTCCCACAGCACTACACCACTGCCCACACCAAACCCACAGCGCTACACCACTGCCCACACCACTCCCACAGCGGTAGACCCCAGCCCACATCACCCCTGCAGCACTGCACACACCACTCCCATAGTGCTACAACACTACCCACACCACTCCTACAGCACTAAACCACTACCAACACCACTCCCACAGAACTACACCACTGCCCACATCACCCCCGCAGCCTACACCACTGCAAACACCACTCCCGCAGAGCTACACGACAAGCCACACCACTCCCACAGCGCTACACCACTGCCCACACCACTCCCACAGCTCTACTCCGCAACCCACAACACACACATACCGCTAAACTAATGCCCACACCACTCCCACAGCGCTACACCACTGCCCTCACCACTCCCATAGAGCTACACCACTGCCCACACCACTCCTACAGCGTTACACCACAACCCACAACACTCCCACAGCACTACACCACTGCCCACACCACTCCAACAGTGCTACACCAGTGCCCACCCCCCTCCCACAGCAATACACCACTGCAAACTCCACTACTACAGTATTACACCACTGCCCACTCCACTCCCAGACCTCTACAGCACTGCCCACACCACTCACACAGCACTACACCACTGCCCACACCACTCACACAGCGTTACACCACTGCCCACACCACTGCCACAGCACTACACCACTGCCCACACCACTCACACAGCGTTACACCACTGCCCACACCACTACCGCAGCACTACACCACTGCCCACACCACTCTAACAGCACTACACCACTGCCCACACCTCTCCAACAGCACTACACCACTGCCCACACCACCCCCACACCACTACACCACTGACCACACCACTCCCACCGCGCTACACCACTGCCCACACCACTCCCACAGCGCTACACCACTGCCCACATCAACCCCGCATCACTACACCACTGCACACACCACTCCCACAGCGCTACACCACAACCCACACCACTCCCATAGCACTACACCACTGCCCACACCACTCTAACAGCACTACACCACTGCCCACACCACCCCCACACCACTACACCACTGACCACACCACTCCCACAGCGCTACACCACTGCCCACACCACTCCCACAGCGCTACACCACTGCCCACACCACACACACAGCACTAGACCACTGCCCACACCACTCCCACAGCGCTAGACCCCTGCCCACATCACACCTGCAGCACTGCACCACTGCCCACACCACTCCCACAGCGCTAGAACACTGCCCACATCACCCCTGCAGCACTACACCACTGCCCACACCACTCCCACAGCGCTACACCAGTTCCCACATCAACCCTGCAGTACTACACCACTGCTCACAACACTCCCGCAGCGCTACACCACTTCCCACACCACTCCCAGAGCGGTACACCAGTGCCCACACCAACCCCACAGCGTTTCACCACAACCCACACTCCTCCAACAGTGCTACACCACTGCCCACACCACTCCCACAGCACTACACCGCTGCCCACACCACTGCCGCAGCGCTACACCACTGCCCACACCACTTCAACAGCAATACAACACTGCCCACAAAACTCCCACAGCACTACACCACTGCCCACACCACTCCCACAGCACTACACCACTGCCCACATCAACCCCGCATCACTACACCACTGCACACACCACTCCCACAGCGCTACACCACAACCCACACCACTCCCACAGCACTACACCACTGCCCACACGACTCAAACAGCGCAACACCACTGCCTACACCACTCCCACAGATACACCACTGCACACACCACTCCTACAGTATTACACCACTGCCCACTCCATTCCCACAGCACTACACCACTGCCCACTCCACTCCCACAACACTACACCACTGCCCACACCACTCCCACAGCACTACTCCACTGCCCACACCACTCCCTCAGGGCTACACCACTACTCACACCACACCCACAGCGCTACACCACTGCCCACACCACTCCCACAGCGCTACACCACTGCCCACACCACTCCCACAGCAATACAACACTGCCCACACCACTCCCACAGCAATACAACACTGCCCACACCACTCCCACAGCACTACAGCACTGCCCACACCACTCCCACAGCACTACACCACTGCCCACATCAACCTCGCAGCACTACACCACTGCCCACACCACTCCCACAGCACTACACCACTGCCCACACCACTCCCACAGCACTACACCACAGCCCACACCACTCCCACAGCGCTACACCACAACCCTTACCACTCCCAAAGCACTACACCACTCCCCACACCACTCCAACAGCGCTACACAACTGCCCACACCACTCCCACAGCACTACAACACTTCCCACACCACACCCACAGCGCTACACCACTGCCCACACCACTCCCACAGCGCTAAACCACTTCCCACACCACACCCACAGCGCTACACTGCAAACCACACCACTCCCAAAGCGCTACACCACAACCCACACCACTCCCGCAGCGCTACACCACTGCCCACACCACTCCCGCAGCGCTACACCACTGCCTTCACCACTCCCACAGCACTACACCACTGCCCACACCAAACCCACAGCGCTACACCACTGCCCACACCACTCCCACAGCGGTAGACCCCAGCCCACATCACCCCTGCAGCACTGCACACACCACTCCCATAGTGCTACAACACTACCCACACCACTCCTACAGCACTAAACCACTACCAACACCACTCCCACAGAACTACACCACTGCCCACATCACCCCCGCAGCCTACACCACTGCAAACACCACTCCCGCAGAGCTACACGACAAGCCACACCACTCCCACAGCGCTACACCACTGCCCACACCACTCCCACAGCTCTACTCCGCAACCCACAACACACACATACCGCTAAACTAATGCCCACACCACTCCCACAGCGCTACACCACTGCCCTCACCACTCCCATAGAGCTACACCACTGCCCACACCACTCCTACAGCGTTACACCACAACCCACAACACTCCCACAGCACTACACCACTGCCCACACCACTCCAACAGTGCTACACCAGTGCCCACCCCCCTCCCACAGCAATACACCACTGCAAACTCCACTACTACAGTATTACACCACTGCCCACTCCACTCCCAGACCTCTACAGCACTGCCCACACCACTCACACAGCACTACACCACTGCCCACACCACTCACACAGCGTTACACCACTGCCCACACCACTGCCACAGCACTACACCACTGCCCACACCACTCACACAGCGTTACACCACTGCCCACACCACTACCGCAGCACTACACCACTGCCCACACCACTCTAACAGCACTACACCACTGCCCACACCACTCCAACAGCACTACACCACTGCCCACACCACCCCCACACCACTACACCACTGACCACACCACTCCCACAGCGCTACACCACTGCCCACACCACTCCCACAGCGCTACACCACTGCCCACACCACACACACAGCACTAGACCACTGCCCACACCACTCCCACAGCGCTAGACCCCTGCCCACATCACACCTGCAGCACTGCACCACTGCCCACACCACTCCCACAGCGCTAGAACACTGCCCACATCACCCCTGCAGCACTACACCACTGCCCACACCACTCCCACAGCGCTACACCAGTTCCCACATCAACCCTGCAGTACTACACCACTGCCCACAACACTCCCGCAGCGCTACACCACTTCCCACACCACTCCCAGAGCGGTACACCAGTGCCCACACCAACCCCACAGCGTTTCACCACAACCCACACTCCTCCCACAGTGCTACACCACTGCCCACACCACTCCCACAGCACTACACCGCTGCCCACACCACTGCCGCAGCGCTACACCACTGCCCACACCACTTCAACAGCAATACAACACTGCCCACAAAACTCCCACAGCACTACACCACTGCCCACACCACTCCCACAGCACTACACCACTGCCCACATCAACCCCGCATCACTACACCACTGCACACACCACTCCCACAGCGCTACACCACAACCCACACCACTCCCACAGCACTACACCACTGCCCACACGACTCAAACAGCGCTACACCACTGCCTACACCACTCCCACAGATACACCACTGCACACACCACTCCTACAGTATTACACCACTGCCCACTCCATTCCCACAGCACTACACCACTGCCCACTCCACTCCCACAACACTACACCACTGCCCACACCACTCCCACAGCACTACTCCACTGCCCACACCACTCCCTCAGGGCTACACCACAACCCACACCACACCCACAGCGCTACACCACTGCCCACACCACTCCCACAGCGCTACACCACTGCCCACACCACTCCCACAGCAATACAACACTGCCCACATCACTCCCACAGCAATACAACACTGCCCACACCACTCCCACAGCACTACAGCACTGCCCACACCACTCCCACAGCACTACACCACTGCCCACATCAACCTCGCAGCACTACACCACTGCCCACACCACTCCCACAGCACTACACCACTGCCCACACCACTCCCACAGCACTACACCACAGCCCACACCACTCCCACAGCGCTACACCACAACCCTTACCACTCCCAAAGCACTACACCACTCCCCACACCACTCCAACAGCGCTACACAACTGCCCACACCACTCCCACAGCACTACAACACTTCCCACACCACACCCACAGCGCTACACCACTGCCCACACCACTCCCACAGCGCTAAACCACTTCCCACACCACACCCACAGCGCTACACTGCAAACCACACCACTCCCAAAGCGCTACACCACAACCCACACCACTCCCGCAGCTCTACACCACTGCCCACACCACTCCCGCAGCGCTACACCACTGCCTTCACCACTCCCACAGCACTACAACACTGCCCACACCAAACCCACAGCGCTACACCACTGCCCACACCACTCCCACAGCGGTAGACCCCAGCCCACATCACCCCTGCAGCACTGCACACACCACTCCCATAGTGCTACAACACTACCCACACCACTCCTACAGCACTAAACCAGTACCAACACCACTCCCACGTAACTACACCACTGCCCACATCACCCCCGCAGCCTACACCACTGCAAACACCACTCCCGCAGAGCTACACGACAACCCACACCACTCCCACAGCGCTACAGCACTGCCCACTCCACTCCCACAGCGCTACACCACAGCCCACACCACTCCGCAGCGCTACACCACTGCCCTCAATACTCCCACAGCGCTACACCACAGCCCACACCTCTCCCACAGGGCTACACCGCTGCCCACACCACTCACACAACACTACACCACTGCCCACACCACACCCACAGCGCTACACCGCTGCCCACACCACACACACAGCACTACACCACTGCCCACACCACACCCACAGCACTACACAACTGCCCACACCACTCCCACAGTGATACACCACTGCCCACACAACTCCCACAGGGCAACAGCACTGCCCACGCCACTCCCACAGTACTACACAACTGCCCACACCACTCCCACAGCGCTACAGCACTGCCCACACCACTCCCACAGGGCAACAGCACTGCCTACGCCACTCCCACAGCGTTACAACACAACCCACAGTAGTCCCACAGCGCTACACCACTGCACACACCACTCCTATAGGACTACACCACTGCCCACTCCACTCCCACAGCACTACACCACTGCCCACACCACACCCACTGCACTACTTCATTGCCCACACCACTCCCACAGCGCTACACCAGTGCCCACATCACCCCTGCAGCACTACACCACTGCCCACTCCACTCCCACAGCGCTAGAAAACTGTCCACATCACCCCTGCAGCACTACACCTCTTCCCACACCACACCCACAGCGCTACGCATCAAACCACAACACTCCCAAAGCGCTAAACCACAACGCACACCACTCCCACAGCGGCACACCACTGCACACACCACTCCCTCAGCGCTACACCACTGCCCACACCACTCCCACAGCGCTACACCACTGCCCACACCACTCCCACAGCGCTACACCACTGCCCACATCACTCCCACAGCGCTACACCACTGCCCACACCACACCCACAGCGCTACACCACTGCCCACACCACACCCAAAGAACTACATCACTGCCCACACCACACCCACAGCGCTACACCGCTGCCCACACCACTCCCACAGCGCTACACCACTGCCCACATCACCCCCGCAGCGCTACACCACAACCCACAATTCTCCCACAGCACTACACCACTGCCCACACCACTCGCACTGCACTACACCACTGCCCACACCACTCCCATAGAGCTACACCACTGCCCACACCACTCCCACAGCGCTACAACACAACCCACACCACTCCCCCAGCACTACACCACTGCCCACACCACTCCCACAGCGCTACACCACAACCCACACCACTCCCACAGCACGACACCACTGCCCACACCACTCCCGCAGCAGTACACCACAAACCAAAACACTCCCAGTGCGCTACACCGCTGCCCACATCACTCCCACAACACTACACCACTGCCCACACCACTCCCACAGCGGTACACCTCAAAGCAAAACACTCCCACAGCGTTACACCACAACCCACACCACTCCCACAGCAATACATCACTTCCCACACCACACCCACAGCGCTAGACCACTGGCCACACCACCCTCGCAGCGCTACACCACTGCCCACACCACTCCTACAGCGCTACACCACTACCCACACCTCACCCACAGCGCTAGACTACTGCCCACACCACTCCCACCGCACTACACCACAGTCCACATCACCCCCGCAGCGCTACACCACTGCCCACACCACTCCCACAGCGTTACAACACAACCCACATCACTCCCAAAGCACTGCAATACTGCCCACACCCCCCGCTGGGCACCACCATTGCCCACACCACTCCTACAGAACTACACCACTACCCAAACCACTCCACAGCGCTACACCACTGCACACACGACCCTCGCAGCGCTACACCACTGCCCACACGAATCTCACAGCACTACACCACTGCCCACACCACTCCCGCTGCGCATCACCACCGCCCACACCGATCCCGCTGCGCTCCACCACTGCCCACGCCACACCCGCCGCACTACACCACTGCCCACAACACCCCCACAGCGCTACACTACTGCCCGCACCACTCCCGCAGCACTACACCACTACCCACACCACTCCAACAGCGCTACAGCACTGCCCACACCACTTCCACAGCGCTACAACACTGCCCACACCACTCCCACAGCGCTACAGCACTGCCCACACCACACACACAGCACTACACCACTGCCCACACCACTCCCACAGCGCTACACCACTGCCCACACCACTCCCACAGCACTAGATCACTGCCCACACCACTCCCACATCGCAACACCACTGCCCACACCACTCCCACAGCGCTACACCACTGCTCTCACCACTCCCGCAGCGCTACACCACTGCACACACCACTCCCGCAGCGCTACACGACAACCCACACCACTCCCACAGCGCTACAGCACTGCCCACTCCACTCCCACAGCGCTACACCACAGCCCACACCACTCCGCATCGCTACACCACTGCCCTCAATATTCCCACAGCGCTACACCACAGCCCACACCTCTCCCACAGGGCTACACCGCTGCCCACACCACACACACAGCACTACACCACTGCCCACACCACACCCACAGCACTACACAACTGCCCACACCACTCCCACAGTGATACACCACTGCCCACACAACTCCCACAGGGCAACAGCACTGCCCACGCCACTCCCACAGTACTACACAACTGCCCACACCACTCCCACAGGGCAACAGCACTGCCCACACCACTCCCACAGGGCAACAGCACTGCCCACGCCACTCCCACAGCGTTACAACACAACCCACAGTAGTCCCACAGCGCTACACCACTGCACACACCACTCCTATAGGACTACACCACTGCCCACTCCACTCCCACAGCACTACACCACTGCCCACACCACACCCACTGCACTACATCATTGCCCACACCACTCCCACAGCGCTACACCAGTGCCTACATCACCCCTGCAGCACTACACCACTGCCCACTCCACTCCCACAGCGCTAGAAAACTGTCCACATCACCCCTGCAGCACTACACCTCTTCCCACACCACACCCACAGCGCTACGCATCAAACCACAACACTCCCAAAGCGCTAAACCACAACGCACACCACTCCCACAGCGGCACACCACTGCACACACCACTCCCTCAGCGCTACACCACTGCCCACACCACTCCCACAGCGCTACACCACTGCCCACACCACTCCCACAGCGCTACACCACTGCCCACACCACTCCCACAGCGCTACACCACTGCCCACACCACTCCCACCGCGCTACACCACTGCCCACACCACACCCAAAGAACTACACCACTGCCCACACCACACGCACAGCGCTACACCGCTGCCCACATCACCCCCGCAGCGCTACACCACAACCCACAATTCTCCCACAGCACTACACCACTGCCCACACCACTCGCACTGCACTACACCACTGCCCACACCACTCCCACAGCGCTACACCACTGCCCACACCACTAGCACAGCACTACACCACTGCCCACAGCACTCCCACAGGGCAACAGCACTGCCCACGCCACTCCCACAGCGTTACACCACAACCCACAGCACTCCCACAGCGTTACAACACAACCCACACCACTCCCACAGCGCTTCATCACTGCCAACACCACTCCCACAGCGATACACCACTGCCCACACCACTCCAACAGTGCTACACCACTGCCCACCCCCCTCCCACAGCAATACACCACTGCAAACTCCACTACTACAGTATTACACCACTGCCCACTCCACTCCCAGACCTCTACAGCACTGCCCACACCACTCACACAGCGTTACACCACTGCCCACACCACTGCCACAGCACTACACCATTGCCCACACCACTCCCACAGCGCTACAACACAACCCACACCACTCCCCCAGCACTACACCACTGCCCACACCACTCCCACAGCGCTACACCACAACCCACACCACTCCCACAGCACGACACCACTGCCCACACCACTCCCGCAGCAGTACACCACAAACCAAAACACTCCCAGTGCGCTACACCGCTGCCCACATCACTCCCACAACACTACACCACTGCCCACACCACTCCCACAGCGGTACACCTCAAAGCAAAACACTCCCACAGCGTTACACCACAACCCACACCACTCCCACAGCAATACATCACTTCCCACACCACACCCACAGCGCTAGACCACTGGCCACACCACCCTCGCAGCGCTACACCACTGCCCACACCACTCCTACAGCGCTACACCACTACCCACACCTCACCCACAGCGCTAGACTACTGCCCACACCACTCCCACCGCACTACACCACAGTCCACATCACCCCCGCAGCGCTACACCACTGCCCACACCACTCCCACAGCGTTACAACACAACCCACATCACTCCCAAAGCACTGCAATACTGCCCACACCACCCCGCTGGGCACCACCATTGCCCACACCACTCCTACAGAACTACACCACTACCCAAACCACTCCACAGCGCTACACCACTGCACACACGACCCTCGCAGCGCTACACCACTGCCCACACGAATCTCACAGCACTACACCACTGCCCACACCACTCCCGCTGCGCATCACCACCGCCCACACCGATCCCGCTGCGCTCCACCACTGCCCACGCCACACCCGCCGCACTACACCACTGCCCACAACACCCCCACAGCGCTACACTACTGCCCGCACCACTCCCGCAGCACTACACCACTACCCACACCACTCCAACAGCGCTACAGCACTGCCCACACCACTTCCACAGCGCTACAACACTGCCCACACCACTCCCACAGCGCTACAGCACTGCCCACACCACACACACAGCACTACACCACTGCCCACACCACTCCCACAGCGCTACACCACTGCCCACACCACTCCCACAGCACTAGATCACTGCCCACACCACTCCCACATCGCAACACCACTGCCCACACCACTCCCACAGCGCTACACCACTGCTCTCACCACTCCCGCAGCGCTACACCACTGCACACACCACTCCCGCAGCGCTACACGACAACCCACACCACTCCCACAGCGCTACAGCACTGCCCACTCCACTCCCACAGCGCTACACCACAGCCCACACCACTCCGCATCGCTACACCACTGCCCTCAATATTCCCACAGCGCTACACCACAGCCCACACCTCTCCCACAGGGCTACACCGCTGCCCACACCACACACACAGCACTACACCACTGCCCACACCACACCCACAGCACTACACAACTGCCCACACCACTCCCACAGTGATACACCACTGCCCACACAACTCCCACAGGGCAACAGCACTGCCCACGCCACTCCCACAGTACTACACAACTGCCCACACCACTCCCACAGGGCAACAGCACTGCCCACACCACTCCCACAGGGCAACAGCACTGCCCACGCCACTCCCACAGCGTTACAACACAACCCACAGTAGTCCCACAGCGCTACACCACTGCACACACCACTCCTATAGGACTACACCACTGCCCACTCCACTCCCACAGCACTACACCACTGCCCACACCACACCCACTGCACTACATCATTGCCCACACCACTCCCACAGCGCTACACCAGTGCCTACATCACCCCTGCAGCACTACACCACTGCCCACTCCACTCCCACAGCGCTAGAAAACTGTCCACATCACCCCTGCAGCACTACACCTCTTCCCACACCACACCCACAGCGCTACGCATCAAACCACAACACTCCCAAAGCGCTAAACCACAACGCACACCACTCCCACAGCGGCACACCACTGCACACACCACTCCCTCAGCGCTACACCACTGCCCACACCACTCCCACAGCGCTACACCACTGCCCACACCACTCCCACAGCGCTACACCACTGCCCACACCACTCCCACAGCGCTACACCACTGCCCACACCACTCCCACCGCGCTACACCACTGCCCACACCACACCCAAAGAACTACACCACTGCCCACACCACACGCACAGCGCTACACCGCTGCCCACATCACCCCCGCAGCGCTACACCACAACCCACAATTCTCCCACAGCACTACACCACTGCCCACACCACTCGCACTGCACTACACCACTGCCCACACCACTCCCACAGCGCTACACCACTGCCCACACCACTAGCACAGCACTACACCACTGCCCACAGCACTCCCACAGGGCAACAGCACTGCCCACGCCACTCCCACAGCGTTACACCACAACCCACAGCACTCCCACAGCGTTACAACACAACCCACACCACTCCCACAGCGCTTCATCACTGCCAACACCACTCCCACAGCGATACACCACTGCCCACACCACTCCAACAGTGCTACACCACTGCCCACCCCCCTCCCACAGCAATACACCACTGCAAACTCCACTACTACAGTATTACACCACTGCCCACTCCACTCCCAGACCTCTACAGCACTGCCCACACCACTCACACAGCGTTACACCACTGCCCACACCACTGCCACAGCACTACACCATTGCCCACACCACTCACACAGCGTTACACCACTGCCCACACCACTACCGCAGCACTACACCACTTCGCACACCACTCTAACAGCACTACACCACTGCCCACACCACTCACACAGCGTTACACCACTGCCCACACCACTACCGCAGCACTACAACACTTCGCACACCACTCTAACAGCACTACACCACTGCCCACACCACTCCCACAGCGCAAGAACACTGCCCACATCACCCCTGCAGCACTACACCACTGCCCACACCACTCCCACAGCGCTACACCAGTTCCCACATCAACCCTGCAGTACTACACCACTGCCCACAACACTCCCGCAGCGCTACACCACTTCCCACACCACTCCCAGAGCGGTACACCAGTGCCCACACCAACCCCACAGCGTTTCACCACAACCCACACTCCTCCCACAGTGCTACACCACTGCCCACACCACTCCCACAGCACTAAACCACTGCCCACACCACTCCCACACCACTACACCACTGCCCACACCACTCCCACAGCACTACACCGCTGCCCACACCACTGCCGCTACGCTACACCACTGCCCACACCACTCCCACAGCACTACACCACTGCCCACATCAACCCCGCATCACTACACCACTGCCCACACCACTCCCACAGCGCTACACCACAACCCACACCACTCCCACAGCACTACACCACTGCCCACACCACTCCAACAGCGCTACACCACTGCATACACCACTCCAAAAGATACACCACTGCACACACCACTCCTACAGTATTACACCACTGCCCACTCCATTCCCACAGCACTACACCACTGCCCACTCCTCTCCCACAACAGTACACCACTGCCCACACCACTCCCACAGCACTACACCACTGCCCACACCACTCCCTCAGTGCTACACCACTACCCACACCACACCCACAGCGCTACACCACTGCCCACACCACTCCCACAGCGCTACACCACTGCCCACACCACTCCCACAGCAATACAACACTGCCCACACCACTCCCACAGCAATACAACACTGCCCACACCACTCCCACAGCACTACAGCACTGCCCACACCACTCCCACAGCACTACAGCACTGCCCACACCACTCCCACAGCACTACAGCACTGCCCACATCAACCTCGCAGCACTACACCACTGCCCACACCACTCCCACAGCACTACACCACTGCCCACACCACTCCCACAGCGCTACACCACAACCCTTACCACTCCCAAAGCACTACACCACTCCCCACACCACTCCAACAGCGCTACACAACTGCCCACACCACTCCCACAGCGCTACACCACTTCCCACACCACACCCGCAGCGCTGCACCTCAAACCACACCACTCCCAAAGCGCTACACCACTGCCCACACCACTCCCGCAGCTCTACTCCGCAACCCACAACACACACATAGCGTTAAACTAATGCCCAAAACACTACCACAGCGCTAAACTAATGCCCACACTACTCCTACAGCGCTAGGCGAATGCCCACACCACACCCGCAGCGCTACACCACTGCCCACACCACTCCCATAGAGCTACACCACTGCCCACACCACTCCAACAGTGCTACACCAGTGCCCACCCCCCTCCCACAGCAATACACCACTGCACACACCACTACTACAGTATTACACCACAGCCCACTCCACTCCCAGACCTCTACAGCACTTCCCACACCACTCACACAGCACTACCCCACTGCCCACACCACTCACACAGCGTTACACCACTGCCCACACCACTACCGCAGCACTACACCACTTCGCACACCACTCTAACAGCACTACACCACTGCCCACACCACTCACACAGCGTTACACCACTGCCCACACCACTACCGCAGCACTACACCACTTCGCACACCACTCCCACAGCACTACACCAATGCCCACACTACTCCCACAGCGTTACACCACTGCCCACACCACTCCCACAGCGCTACACCACTGCCCACACCACTCCCACAGCACTACACCACTGCCCACAACACTCCCACAGCGGTACACCACTGCCCACACCACTCTCACAGCACTACACCATTGCCCAAATCACTCCCACAGCGCTACAACACTGCCCACATCACTCCCACAGCACTACACCACAACCCACACCACTCCCACAGCGCTACACCACTGCCCACACCACTCCCAAAGCGCTACACCACTGCCCACACCACTCCCACAGCACTACACCACAACCCACACCACTCCCAAAGCGCTACACCACTGCCCACACCACTCCCACAGCGCTACAACACAACCCACACCACTCCCCCAGCACTACACCACTGCCCACACCACTCCCACAGCGCTACACCACAACCCACACCACTCCCACAGCACGACACCACTGCCCACACCACTCCCGCAGCGGTACACCACAACCCAAAACACTCCCACAGCGTTACACCACAAACCAAAACACTCCCAGTGCGCTACACCGCTGCCCACATCACTCCCACAACACTACACCACTGCCCACACCACTCCCACAGCGGTACACCACAACCCACACCACTCCCACAGCGCTAAACCACTGCACACACTACTCCCACAGCACTACATCACTTCCCACACCACACGCACAGCGCTAGACCACTGGCCACACCACCCTCGCAGCGCTACACCACCGCCCACACCACTCCTACAGCGCCACACCACTGCCCACACCACACCCACAGCGCTAGACTACTGCCCACACCACTCCCACCGCTCTACACCACAGTCCACATCACCCCCGCAGCGCTACACCACTGCCCACACCACTCCCACAGCGTTACAACACAACCCACATCACTCCCAAAGCACTACAATACTGCCCACACCACACCCGCCGGGCACCACCATTGCCCACACCACTCCTACAGAACTACACCACTACCCAAACCACTCCACAGCGCTACACCAGTGCACACACCACCCTCGCAGCGCTACACCACTGCCCACACGAATCTCACAGCGCTACACCACTGCCCACACCACTCCCGCTGCGCATCACCACCGCCCACACCAATCCCGCTGCGCTCCACCACTGCCCACAACACCCCCACAGCGCTACACCACTGCCCGCACCACTCCCGACGCACTACACCACTACCCACACCACTCCAACAGCGCTACAGCACTGCCCACACCACTCCCACAGCGCTACACCACTGCCCACACCACACACACAGCACTACACCACTGCCCACACCACTCCCACAGCGCTACACCACAACCCACAACACTCCCACAGCACTACACCACTGCCCACACCACTCCAACAGTGCTACACCAGTGCCCACCCCCCTCCCACAGCAATACACCACTGCAAATTCCACTACTACAGTATTACACCACTGCCCACTCCACTCCCAGACCTCTACAGCACTGCCCACACCACTCACACAGCACTACACCACTGCCCACACCACTCACACAGCGTTACACCACTGCCCACACCACTCCCACAGCACTACACCACTGCCCACACCACTCACACAGCGTTACACCACTGCCCACACCACTACCGCAGCACTACACCACTGCCCACACCACTCACACAGCGTTACACCACTGCCCACATCACCCCCGCAGCGGTACACCACTGCCCATACCATTCCCACAACGCTACTCCTCAACCCACACCACTCCCACAGCGCTACACCACTGCCCACTCCACTCCCAGAGCTCTACAGCACTGCCCACAACACTCCCAAAGCACTACACCACTGCCCACACCACTCCCGCAGCGCTACACCACTTCCTACACCACATCCACAGCGCTACACCTCAAACCACACAACTCCCGCAGCGATACTCCACTGCCCACATAAACCCCGCAGCACTTCACCACTGCACACACCACTCCTACAGGACTACACCACTGCGGACTCCACTCCCAGAGCTCTTCACCACTGCCCACTCCTCTCACACAGCATTACACCACTGCCCACACCACTCCCACTGCACTACACCACTGCCCACACCACTCACACAGCGCTACACCAGAAACCATACCACTCCCAAAGCGCTACACCACAACCCACGCCACTCCCAGAGCGGTACACCACTGCCCACACCAGTCCCAAAGCAAAACACTTCTGCCCACACCACTCCCACAGCGGTACACCACTGCCCACAACAGTCCCAAAGCACTACACCTCTGCCCACACCACACCCACAGCGTTACACCACAACCCACACCACTCCCACAGCGCTACACCACTGCCCACACCACGCGCACAGCACTAGACGACTGCCCACATCACTCCTACAGCGCTACACCACTGCCCACACCACTCCCACAGCGCTACACCACTGCCCACACCATCCCACAGCGTTACACCACTGCCCACACCACTCCCACAGCGTTACACCACTGCCGACAACAGTCCCACAGCACTACAGAACTGTCCACACCACTCCCACAGCGCTACACCACTGCACACACCACTCCCTCAGCACTACACCACTGCCCACACCACTCCCACAGCGCTACACCACTGCCCACACCACTCCCACAGCGCTACATCACTGCCCACAACACTCCCGCAGCGCTACACTACTACCCACACCACTCCCGGAGCGCTACACCACTGCCC
The DNA here is from genome assembly GCF_964194155.1 of Cetorhinus maximus. Taxonomy (NCBI): domain Eukaryota; kingdom Metazoa; phylum Chordata; class Chondrichthyes; order Lamniformes; family Cetorhinidae; genus Cetorhinus; species Cetorhinus maximus. The sequence continues at coordinate 17,440 of NW_027597855.1, read as the reverse complement.
AAACCACTCCCGCAGCGTTAAATCAATGACCACACCACTCCCACTGTGCTACACTAAGGCCACAACACACCCACAGCACTACACCACAGCCCGCACCACTCCCACAGCGCTACACCACAACCCACACCACACCCACAGCGCTACACCACAGCCCACACCACTCCCACAGCACTACACCACTACCACACCACTCCCACAGCGCTACACCACAGCCCACACCACTCCCACAGCACTACACCACTACCCACAGCACTCCCGCAGCTCTACTCCACAACGCAAACAGCACACACAGCGCTAAACTAATGCCCACAACACTAGCACAGCGCTACACTAATGCCCACACCTCTCCCACAGCGCTACAACGCTCACCACACCATTAACAGAGCGCTACACCACTGCCCACAGCACTCCCACAGCGATACACCACTACCCACCCCACATCCGCAGCGCTACCCCACAACCCAAACCACACACACAAAGTTAAACTAATGCCCACAACACTACCACAGCGCTAAATTAACGGCCACACCATTCCCAAAGCGCTACACGACTGCCCACAACACTCCCGCAGTTCCACTCCACATCCCACACCACACATACAGTGCTAAACCAATGCTCACACCACTCCCACAGCACTACACCACTGCCCCCACCACTCCCGCAGCGCTACACCACTGCCCACACCACTCCCGCAGCTCTACTCCACAACGCAAACCACACACACAGCGCTGAACTAATGCCCACAACACTACCACAGCGCTAAACTAAAGCCCACACCATTCCCATAGCGCTACACTAATGCCCACACCATTCCTACAGCGCTACACTACAACCCACACCGCTACACCACTGATAAAACCACTCCCAGAGCACCACACCACAACCCACACCACTCCTACAGCGCTACGCCACTGCCCAAACCACTCCCAGAGCGTTACACCACAACCCACACCACTCCCACAGCGTTACACCACAACCCACACCACTCCCGCAGCAATAAACCACTGTCCACACCTCTCCCACAGCACTACAACACTGCTCACACGACTCCCGCAGCTCTAGTCCACAACCCACACCACGCACACAGCGCTAAACTAATGCCAACACCACTCCCACAGCGCTAGACGAATGCCAACACCATTCCCACAGTGCTACACTAATGCCCACGACACTCCAACAGCGCTGCACTAATGAACACACCACTCCCACAGCACTACTCCACTGCCCACATCACACCCACAGCACTACACCACTGCCCACACCTCTCCCACAGCGCTACACCACTGCCCGCACCAATCCCTCAGCACTACAACACTGCCCACACCACTCCCACAGCACTACATCACTGCCCACACCTCTCCCACACACAACACCACTGCCCACACAACTCCCACAGCACTACACCACTGCCCACACCACTCCCACAGCACTACACCACTACCCACACCACTCCCACAGCACTACAGCACTACCCACACCACTCCCACAGCACTACACCACTGCCCACAACACTCCCACAGCACTACACCACTGCCCACACCACTCCCACAGCGCAACAACACTGCCCACACCACTCCCACAGCACTACACCACTGCCCACACCATTCCCACAGCGCTACATCACTGCCTAATCCACTCCCAAAGCTCTACACCACTGCCCTCACCACTCCCACAGCACTACACCACTGCCCACACCACTCCAAAACTCTACACCACTGCCCACACCACTCCCACAGCACTACACCACTGCCCCACACCACTCCCACAGCACTACACCACTAACCACACCACTCCCTCAGCACTACACCACTGCCCATACAATTCACACAGCGCTACACCACTGCACACACCACTCCCAAAGCACTACACCGCTGCCCACACCACTCCCACAGCACTTCACCACTGCCCACACAACTCCCACAGCATTAAACCACTGCCCACACCAACCTCACAGCGCTACACCACTGCTCTCACCACTCCCACAGCGCTACACCACTGCCCACACACTCCCACAGCACTACACCACTGCCCACACCACTCCCACAGCGCTACACCACTGCCCACACCTCTCCCACAGTGCTACACCACTACACACACCACTCCCACAGCGCTACACCACTCCCCACACACTCCCACAGCACTACTCCACTGCTCACACCACTCCCGCAGCTCTAGTCCACAACACACATCACACACACAGCGCTAAACTAATGCCCACACCTCTCCCACAGCGCTAGACGAATGCCCACACCACTCCCACAGGGCTACACTACAGCCCACGAAATTCCCACAGCGCTAAACTAATGACCACACCACTCCCACACCACTACACCACTGCCCACACCACTCCCACAACGCTACACCACAGCCCACACCATTCCCACAGCGCTACACCACTACCCACACCACTCCTACAGCACTACACCACTACCCACACCACTCCCACAGCACTACACCACTGCCCACAACACTCCCAAAGCACTACACCACTGCCCAAACCACTCACAAAGCTCTACACCACGGCCCACACCACTCCCACAGCACTACACCACTGCCGAAACCACTGCCAAAGCTCTACACCACTGCCCACACCACTCCCACAGCACTACACCACTGCCCACACAACTCCCACAGGACTACACCACTGCCCACACCACTCCCACAGCGCTACACCACTGCCCACACAACTCCCACAGGACTACACCACTGCCCACACCACTCCCGCAGCATTAAACCACTGCCGACACCAACCCCACAGTGCTACACCACTGCCCACACCACACCCACAGCGCTCGACCACTACCCACACCACTCCCGCTGCGCTACACCACTGCCCACACCAATCCCACAGCGCTACACCACTGCCCACATCACTCCAACAGCACTTCACCCCTTCCCACACCTCTCTCACAGCGCTACACCACAGCCCTCACCACTCCCACAGCGCTACACTAATGCCCACACCACTCCCATAGCGCTACACCCCTGCCCACACCACTCCCACAGCGCTACACCACAACCCACACCACTCCCACAGCACTACACCCCTGCCCACACCACTCCCACAGCACTACACCACTGCCCACACCACTCCCACAGCGCTATACCACAACCCACACCACTCCCACAGCGCTACACCACTGACCGCACCACTCCCGCAGCTCTACACCACTGCCCACACCACTCCCACAGCACAACACCACTGCACACACCACTCCCACAGCACAACACCACTGCACACACCACTCCAGCAGCGCTACAACACGGCCCACACCACTCCTGCAGCACTACAACAATGCCCACACCTCACCCACTGCGATACACCTCTCCCACTTAAGGCAAATCTCTTCCCGAACATAGTGTGCACTGTAAACACAGAGTCCACATTGAACACAGAGCGCATCCTTGACAGAGAGCTTACACAGAACACAGAGATCATCCTAAACACATACTCGACACATAACAGAGCTCACTGTGATCGCAGAGCCAATAGTCAACACAGAACTCAGGCGGAACACAGTGCAAAAACTGTTCACAGATGCCAGTCTGAACGAGATCACCTTGAATACAGGCGCACTATAAACACAGTGCCCACATTCAACACAGACCCGACCCTGAAAAGGACCCACACTAAACTCAGAGCTCACACTGATCTGAGCACATACTGAACACAGAGCCCTGATTTAACCATGGGGTCAGCCGGAATACAGAGCCCACATTGAACACAGAGCCCACACTGAACACAGAGCCCACACTGAACACAGAGCCCACACTGAACACAGAGCCGACTCTGAACACAGAGCCCACACTGAACACAGAGCCCACACTGAACACAGAGCCCACACTGAACACAGAGCCGACTCTGAATACAGAGCCCACACTGAACACAGAGCCCACACTGAACACAGAGCCGACTCTGAATACAGAGCCCACACTGAACACAGAGCCGACTCTGAACACAGAGCCCACACTGAACACAGAGCCCACACTGAACACAGAGCCCACACTGAACACAGAGCTCACACTGAACACAGAGCCCACACTGAACACAGAGCCGACTCTGAATACAGAGCCCACACTGAACACAGAGCCCACACTGAACACGGAGCTCACACTGAACACAGAGCCGGCTCTGAATACAGAGCCCACACTGAACACAGAGCCCACACTGAACACAGAGCTCACACTGAATACAGAGCCAATTCTGAATACAGAGCCCACACTGAACACAGAGCCCACACTGAACAGAGCGCACACTGAACACAGAGCTCACACTGAACACAGAGCCCACACTGAACAGAGCCCACACTGAACACAGAGCTCACACTGAAAACAGAGCTCACACTGAACAGAGCCCACACTGAACACAGAGCTCACACTGAACACAGAGCCCACACTGAACAGAGCCCACACTGAACACAGAGCTCACACTGAACACAGAGCCCACACTGAATACAGAGCCCACACTGAACACAGAGCTCACACTGAACACAGAACCCACACTGAACACAGAGCCCACACTGAACACAGAGCCCACACTGAACACAGAGCCGACTCTGAATACAGAGCCCACACTGAACACAGAGCCCACACTGAACACAGAGCCGACTCTGAACACAGAGGACACACTGAGCACGGAGCTCACCCGGATCATAGAGCACAGCATGAATTCGGAGCCAGCACTGAATAGATAACCGACACGTTGCACAGAGTCCACATTGAGCACAAAGCTGACTCTGAACGTAGAGCGCATCATGAACACAGGACTCACAGTGAATGCAGAGCAAACACTGAATGCAGACTTTACACAAAACACAGATCTCAGATAGAGCAAAGAGCCATCACTGAGCACAGAGCACAAACTGAAAAAACAAGTCTACCTAAATATAAAGCACAAACTGATCAAACCGCCCAGAATGAACACAGAGCTACACCACAACCCACACCACCACCGCTGCGCTACACCACTGCCCACACCACTCCCACAGTGCCCCCATCATAAACACTACATAAACAGTGCCCCCATCATAAACACTACATAAACAGTGCCCCCATCATAAACACTATTTAAACAGTGCCCCATCATAAACACTATATAAACAGTGCCCTCATCATAAACACTATATAAACAGTGCCCCCATCATAAACACTAAATAAAGAGCGCCCCCATCATAAACACTCTATAAACAGTTCCAAAATCATAAAGACTATATAAACAGTGCCCACATCATAAACACTATTTAAACAGTACCCCCATCATAAACACTATATAAACAGCGCCCCCATCATAAACACTATATAATCAGTGCTCCATCATAAACACTATATAAAGAGTGCCCCCATCATAAACACTCTATAAACAGTTCCAAAATCATAAAGACTATTTAAACAGTGCTCCCATCATAAACACTATTTAAACAGAGCCCCCATCATTAACAGTATTTAAACCGAGCCCCCATCATAAACACAATTTAAACAGTGCCCCCATCATAAACGTTATTTAAACAGTGCCCCCATTATAAACACTATAAAAACAGTGCCCGCATGCAAAACACGATATAAAAAGTGCTCCCATCATAAACACTATATAAACAGTGTCCCCATCATAAACACTATATAAACCGTGACCCCATCATAAACCCTATTTAAACAGTGCCCCATCATAAACACTATATAAACAGTGCCCCATCATAAACACTATATAAACTGTGCCCCCATCATAAACACTATTTAAACAGTGCCCCCATCATAAACCCTATTTAAACAGTGCCCACATCATAAACACTATTTAAACAGTGCCCCCATCATTAACCCTATATAAACAGGGACCCCATCATAAGCACTGTTTAAACAGTGCCCCCATCATTAACCCTATATAAACAGGGCCCCCATCATAAGCACTGTTTAAACAGTGCCCCCATCATAAACCCTATATTAACAGTGCCCCCATCATAAGCACTGTTTAAAAAGTGCCCCCATCATAAACACTATATAAACAGTGCCCCCATCATAAACACTATATAAACAGTGCCCCCATCATAAACACTATTTAAACATTGCCCCCATCATAAACCCTATATAAACAGTGCCCCCATCATAAACACTATTTAAACAGTGCCCCCATCATAAACACTATATAAACAGTGCCCCATCATAAACACTATATAAACAGTGTCACCATCATAAACACTATATAAACAGTGCCCCCATCATAAACACTATATAAACAGTGCCCCCATCATAAACACTATATAAACAGTGTGACCATCATAAACACTATATAAACAGTGCCCCCATCATAAACACTACATAAACAGTGTCACCATCATAAACACTATATAAACAGTGCCCCCATCATAAACACTATATAAACAGTGCCCCCATCATAAGCACTATATAAACAGCGCCCCCAACATAAACATTATAGTAACAGTGCCCCCATCATAAACACTATTTAAACAGTGTCAACATCATAAATACTATATAAACAGTTCCCACATCATAATCAGTATTTAAACAGTTCCCCATCATAAACACTATAAAAAAAGAGCCCCCATCATTAACAGTATTAAAAACCGTGCCCCATCATAAACACTATTTAAAAAGTGCCCAAATCATAAACACTATTTCAACAGTGCCCCCATCATAAGCACTATATAAACAGTGTCCCCATCATAAACACTATATATACAGTGCCCCCAACATAAACACTAATTAAACAGTGCCCCCATCATAATCACTATATAAATCCTGCCCCCATCTAAAACACTATTTAAACAGTGCCCCATCATAAACACTATATAAACAGTGCCCCCATCTTAAGCACTATATAAACAGTTCCCACATCATAAACAGTATTTAAACAGTACCCCATCATAAGCACTATAAAAAAAGAGCCCCCATCATTAAAAGTATTTAAACCGTGCCCCCATCATAAGCACTATATAATCAGTGTCCCCATCATAAACACTATATAAACAGTGCCCCCTTCATAAACACTAATTAAACAGTGTCCCCATCATAATCACTATATAAACACAGCCCCCATCTTAAACACTATTTAAACAGTGCCCCATCTTAAACACTATATAAACAGCGACCCCATCATAAACACGATATAAACAGTGCCCCATCATAAACACTATATAAACAGTGCCCCATCATAAACACTATATAAACAGCGCCCCATCATAAACACTATTTAAGCAGTGCCCCCATCATAAACAACATATAAACAGCACCCCTTCATAAACAGTATATAAAAAGTGCCCCCATTATAAACACTATATAAACAGTGCCCCCATCATAAACACTATATAAACAGTGCCCCATCATAAAAACTCTATAAACAGCGCCCCATCATAAACACTATATAAACAGTGCCCATCATAAACACTATATAAACAGTGCCCAAGTCATAAACACTATATAAACAGTGCCCCATCATAAACACTATGTAAACAGTGCCCCATCATAAACACTATATAAACAGTGACCCAATCATAAACACTATATAAACAGTGCCCCCATCATAAACCCTATATAAACAGTGCCCCCTTCATAAACACTATATAAACAGTGCCCCCATCATAAACCCTATATAAACAGTGCCCCCTTCATAAACACTGCTTAAACAGCACCCCTTTCATAATCTCTATATAAACAGTTCCCCCATCATAAATACTATTTAAAAAGTGCCCCCATCATAAACACTAAATAAACAGCACCACAATCATAAACACTATTTAAACAGTGCCTCCATCATAAACACTATATAAAAAGTGCCCTCATGATAAACCCTATTTAAACAGTGCCCCCATCATAAACACTATATAAAAAGTGCCCCCATCATAAACTCTGTATAAACAGTGCCCCCATCATAAACACTATATAAATAGCGCACTCTTCATAAACACTATAAAAACAGTGCTTCCATCATACACCCTATTTAAACAGTACCACCATCATAATCACTATAAAAACAGTGCCCCCATCATAAACACTGTTTAAAAAGTGCACCATCATAAACACTATATAAACAGTGCCCCCATCATAAACACTTTATAAACAGTGCCCCCATCATAAACCCTATATAAACAGAGCCCCCATCATAAACACTATGTAATCAGTGCCCCATCATAAACACTATATAAACAGTGCCACCAACATAAACACTATATAAACACTACCCCATCATAAACACTATATAATCAGTGCCCCCATCATAAACACTATATAAACTGTGCCCCCATCATAAACCCTATTTAAACAGTGCCCCCATCATAAACACTATATAAACAGAGCGCCATCATAAACATTATATAAACAGTGCTCCCATAATAAACACTATTTAAACAGTGCGCCCATCATAAAAACTATATAAACACTGCCCCCATCATAAACACTATATAAACAGTGCCCCCATCATAAACACTATATAAACTGCGCCCCCATCATAAACACTATATAAACAGTGCCCCCATCATAACACTATATGAATAGTGCCCCCATCATGAACACTATATATTAGTGCCCCATCATAAACAGTATATAAACAGTTCCCACATCATAAACACTAATTAAACAGTGCCCCAATCATTAACAGTATTTAAACCGTGCCCCCATCATAAACACTAAATAAACAGATCCCCAATCATAAACACTATTTAAACAGTGCCCCTTCATAAACACTATATAAACAGTTTCCCCATCATAAACACAATTTAAACAGTGCCCTCATCATAAACACTATATAAACAGTGCCCCCATCATAAACACTTTATAATGATAGCACCCATCATAAACCCTATATAAACAGTGCCCCCATCATAAACACTGTATAAACAGTGCACAATCATAAACACTATGTAAACAGTGCCCCCATCATAAACACTATATAAACAGTGCCCCATCATAAACACTATATAAACAGTGCCCCCATCATAAACAGTATACAATCAGTGCCCCATCAAAAAATCTATATAAACAGTGCCCCCATCATAAACACTATATAAAAAATGCTAAATCATAAACACTATATAATCAGTGCCCCCATCATAAACACTATATAAACAGTGCCCCCATAAACCCTATTTAAACACTGCACCTTCATAAACACTATATAAACAGCGCCCCCATCATAAACATTTTATAAACAGTGCTCCCATCATAAACACTATTTAAACAGTGCCCCCATCATAAATACTATATAACCATTGCCCCCATCATAAACACTATATAAACTGTGCCCCCATCATAAACACTATATAAACAGCGCCCTCATCATAAACACTATATAAACAGTGCCCCCATCATAAACACTATATAAACAGTGCCCCCATCATGAACACTATATAAACAGAGCACCATCATAAACACGATGTAAACAGTTCCCACATCATAAACACTAATTAAACAGTGCCCCAATCATTAACAGTATTTAAACCGTGCCCCCATCATAATCACTATATAAACAGTTCCCCCATCATAAACACTATTTAAACAGTGCCCCATCATAAACACTATATAAACAGTTCCTCCATCATAAACACTATTTAAACAGTGCCCCCATCATAAACACTATATAAACAGTGCCCCGATCTTAAGCACTATATAAACAGTTCACACATCATAAGCATTATTTAAACAGTACCCCATCATAAGCACTATAAAAAAAGAGCCCCCATCATTAAAAGTATTTAAACCGTGACCCCATCATAAGCAATATATAATCAGTGTCCCCATCATAAACACTATATGAACAGTGCCCCCTTCATAAACACTAATTAAACAGTGTCCCCATCATAATCACTATATAAACACTGCCCCCATCTTAAACACTATTTAAACAGTGCCCCCATGATAAACACTATATAAACAGTGCCCGCATCATAAACACTATATAAACAGTGCCCCCCTCATAAACACAATTTAAACTGCGCCCCATCATAAACACTAATTAAACAGTGCCCCAATCATAAACACTATTTAAACAGTGACCTCACCATAAACAATATTTAAACAGTGCCCCCATCATAAATAAAATTTAAATAGTGCTCCCATCATAAACACTATATAAACAGGGCCCCATCATAAACACTATTTAAACAGTGCCCCCATCATAAACACTATTTAACCAGTGGCCCCATCATAAACACTAAATAAACAGTGCCCCATCTTAAACACTATATAATCAGCGACCCATCATAAACACTATATAAACAGTGCCCCCATCATAAACACTATACAATCAGTGCCCCATCAAAAACACTATATAAACTGTGCCCCAATCCTAAACACTATATAAAAAATGCTCCATCATAAACACTACATAATCAGTGCCCCCATCATAAACACTATATAAACAGTGCCCCCATCATAAACCCTATTTAAACAGTGCCCCCTTCATAAACACTATATAAACAGCGCCCCCTTCATAAACATTATATAAACAGTGCTCCCATCATAAACAATATTTAAACAGTGCCCCCATCATAAATACTATATAACCATTGCCCCCATCATAAACACTATATAAACTGTGCCCCCATCACAAACACTATATAAACAGCGCCCACATCATAAACACTATATAAACAGTGCCCCCATCATAAACACTATATAAACAGTGCCCCCATCATGAACACTATATAAACAGAGCCCCATCATAAACACTATATAAACAGTTCCCACATCATAAAAACTAATTAAACAGTGCCCCAATTATTAACAGTATTTAAACCATGCCCCCATCATAATCACTATATAAACAGTTCCCCCATTATAAACACTATTTAAACAGTGCCCCATCATAAACACTATATAAACAGTGCCCCCATCTTAAGCACTATATAAACAGTTCCCACATCATAAACAGTATTTAAACAGTACCCCATCATAAGCACTATAAAAAAAGAGCCCCCATCATTAAAATAATTTAAACCGTGCCCCCATCATAAGCACTATATAATCAGTGTCCCCATTATAAACACTATATAAACAGTGCCCCGTTCATAAACACTAATTAAACAGTGTCCCCATCATAATCACTATATAAACACTGCCCCCATTTTAAACACTATTTAAACAGTGCCCCCATGATAAACACTATATAAACAGTGCCCCCATCATAAACACTATATAAACAGTGACCCCCTCATAGACACAATATAAACTGCGCCCCATCATAAACACTAATTAAACAGTGCCCCAATCATAAACACTATTTAAACGGTGACCCCACCATAAACAATATTTAAACAGTGCCCCCATCATAAATAAAATTTAAAAAGTACTCCCATCATAAACACTATATAAACAGGGCCCCATCATAAACACTATTTAAACAGTGCCCCCATCATAAACACTATTTAACCAGTGGCCCCATCATAAACACTAAATAAACAGTGCCCCATCTTAAACACTATATAAACAGCGACCCCATCATAAACACACATATAAACATTGCCCCATCATAAACACAATATAAACAGTGCCCCATCATAAACACTATATAAACAGCGCCCCATCATAAACACTATTTAAACAGTGCCCCCATCATAAACATTATGTAAACAGTGCCCCCATCATAAACACTATATAAACAGTGCCCCATCATAAACAATATTTAAACAATGACCCCATCATAAACACTATATAAACAGTGCACAATCATAAACACTATATAAAAACTGCCACCATCATAAACACTATTTAAACAGTGCCCCCATCATAAACACTATATAAACAGAGCCACCGTCATAAACACTATATAAACAGAGCCCCATCATAAACACTATTTAAACAGTCCCCCCATCATAAACACTATATAAACAGCACCCCTTCATAAACAGTATATAAACAGTGCCCCCATTATAAACACTATATAAACAGTGCCCCCATCATAAACACTATATAAACAGTGCCCCATCATAAACACTCTATAAACAGCGCCCCATCATAAACACTATATAAACAGTGCCCATCATAAACACTATATAAACAGTGCCCAAGTTATAAACACTATATAAACAGTGCCCCATCATAAACACTATTTAAACAGTGCCCCATCATGAACACTATATAAACAGAGCCCCCATCATAAACGCGATATAAACAGTGCCCACATCATAAACACTATATAAACAGTGCCCCCATCATGAATACAATTTAATCAGTGCCCCCATCATAAACACTATATAAACAGTGCCCACATCATAAACCCTATATAAACAGTGCCCCCGTCATAAACACTGTTTAAACAGTGCCCCCATCATAAACTCTATATAAACACTTCCCCCATCATAAATACTATTTAAAAAATGCCCCCATCATAAACACTGTATAAACAGCTCCACAATCATAAACACTATTTAAACAGTGCCTCCATCATAAACACTATATAAAAAGTGCCCCCATGATAAACCCTATTTAAACAGTGCCCCCATCATAAACACTATATAAAAAGTGCCCCCATCATAAACTCTGTATAAACATCGCCCCCATCATAAACACTATATAAATAGCGCACCCTTCATAAACACTATAAAAACAGTGCTTCCATCATACACCCTATTTAAACAGTGCCCCCATCATAATCACTATAAAAACAGTGCCCCCATCATAAACACTTTATAAACAGTGCCCCCATCATAAACCCTATATAAACAGTGCCCCATCATAAACACTATGTAATCAGTGCCCCATCATAAACACTATATAAACAGTGCCACCATCATAAACACTATATAAACACTGCCCCATCATAAAAACTATATAATCAGTGCCCCCATCATAAACACTATATAAACTGTGCCCCCATCATAAACCCTATTTAAAAAGTGCCCCCATCATAAACAATATATAAACAGAGCCCCATCATAAACACTAGATAAACAGTTCCCACATCATAAACACTAATTAAGCAGTGCCCCAATCATTAACAGTATTTAAACCGTGCCCCCATCATAATCACTATATAAACAGTTCCCCCATTATAAACACTATTTAAACAGTGCCGCATCATAAACACTATATAAACAGTGCCCCCATCATAAACACTATATAAACTGCGCCCACATCATAAACACTATATAAACAGTGCCCCCATCATAACACTATATGAACAGTGCCCCCATCATGAACACTATATATTAGTGCCCCCATCATAAACACTATATAAACAAATCCCCAATCATAAACACTATTTAAACAGTGCCCCATCATAAACACTATATAAACAGTTTCCCCATCATAAACACTATTTAAACAGTGCCCCCATCATGAACCCTATTTAAACAGTGCACCCATCATAAACCCTATTTAAACAGTGCCCTCATCATAAACACTATATAAACAGTGCCCACATCATAAACACTTTATTAAGAGAGCTCCCATCATAAACCCTATATAAACAGTGCCCCCATCATTAACACTGTTTAAATAGTGCACCATCATAAACACTATGTAAACAGTGCCCCCATCATAAACACTATATAAACAGTGCCCCATCATAAACACTATATAAACAGTGCCCCCATCATAAACACTATACAATCAGTGCCCCATCAAAAACACTATATAAACAGTGCCCCCATCCTAAACACTATATAAAAAATGCTCCATCATAAACACTATATAATCAGTGCCCCCATCATAAACACTATATAAACAGTGCCCCCATCATAAACCCTATTTAAACAGTGTCCCCTTCATAAACATTATATAAACAGTGCTCCCATCATAAACACTATATAAACTGTGCCCCCATCATAAACACTATATAAACAGCGCCCACATCATAAACACTATATAAACAGTGCCCCCATCATAAACAGTATATAAACAGTGCCCCCATCATGAACACTATATAAACAGAGCCCCATCATAAACACTATATAAACAGTTCCCACATCATAAACACTAATTAAACAGTGCCCCAATCATTAACAGTATTTAAACCGTGCCCCCATCATAATCACTATATAAACAGTTCCCCCATTATAAACACTATATAAACAGTGCCCCCATCATAAACACTATATAAACTGCGCCCCCATCATAAACACTATATAAACAGTGCCCCCATCATAAAACTGTATGAACAGTGCCCCCATCATGAACACTATATATTAGTGCCCCATCATAAACAGTATATAAACAGTTCCCACAACATAAACACTAATTAAACAGTGCCCCAATCATTAACAGTATTTAAACCGTGCCCCCATCATAAACACTATATAAACAGATCCCCAATGATAAACACTATTTAAACAGTGCCCCTTCATAAACACTATATAAACAGTTTCCCCATCATAAACACTATTTAAACAGTGCCCCCATCATGAACCCTATTTAAACAGTGCACCCATTATGAACCCTAATTAAACAGTGCCCTCATCATAAACACTATATAAACAGTGCCCCCATCATAAACACTTTATAAAGAGAGCTCCCATCATAAACCCTATATAAACAGTGCCCCCATCATTAACACTGTTTAAACAGTGCACCATCATAAACACTATGTAACCAGTGCCCCCATCATAAACACTATATAAACAGTGCCCCATCATAAACACTATATAAACAGTGCCCCCATCATAAACACTATACAATCAGTGCCCCATCAAAAACACTATATAAACAGTGCCCCCATCCTAAACACTATATAAAAAATGCTCCATCATAAACACTATATAATCAGTGCCCCCATCATAAACACTATATAAACAGTGCCCCCATCATAAACCCTATTTAAACAGTGCCCCCTTCATAAACACTATATAAACAGCACCCCCATCATAAACATTATATAAACAGTGCTCCCATCATAAACACTTTTTAAACAGTGCCCCCATCATAAACACTATACAATCAGTGCCCCATCAAAAACACTATATAAACTGTGCCCCAATCCTAAACACTATATAAAAAATGCTCCATCATAAACACTATATAATCAGTGCCCCCATCATAAACACTATATAAACAGTGCCCCCATCATAAACCCTATTTAAACAGTGCCCCCTTCATAAACATTATATAAACATTGCTCCCATCATAAACACTATTTAAACAGTGCCCCCATCATAAATACTATATAACCATTGCCCCCATCATAAACACTATATAAACTGTGCCCCCATCATAAACACTATATAAACAGCGCCCACATCATAAAAACTATATAAACAGTGCCCCCATCATAAACACTATATAAACAGTGCCCACATCATAAACACTAATTACACAGTGCCCCAATCATTAACAGTATTTAAACCGTGACCCCATCATAATCACTATATAAACAGTTCCCCCATTATAAACACTATTTAAACAGTGCCCCATCATAAACACTATATAAACAGTGCCCCCATCTTAAGCACTATATAAACAGTTCCCTCATCATAAATAGAATTTAAACAATACCCCATCATAAGCACTATAAAAAAAGAGCCCCCATCATTAAAAGTATTTAAACCGTGCCCCCATCATAAGCACTATATAATCAGTGTCCCCATCATAAACACTATATAAACAGTGCCCCCTTCATAAACACTAATTAAACAGTGTCCCCATCATAATCACTATAAAAACACTGCCCCCATCTTAAACACTATTTAAACAGTGCCCCCATGATAAACACTATATAAACTGCGCCCCATCATAAACACTAATTAAACAGTGCCCCAATCATAAACACTATTTAAACAGTGACCCCACCATAAACAATATTTAAACAGTGCCCCCATCATAAATAAAATTTAAAAAGTACTCCCATCATAAACACTATGTAAACAGGGCCCCATCATAAACACTATTTAATCAGTGCCCCCATCATAAACACTATTTAACCAGTGGCCCCATCATAAACACTAAATAAACAGTTTCCCATCTTAAACACTATATAAACAGCGACCCCATCATAAACACACATATAAACATTGCCCCTTCATAAACACTATATAAACAGAGCCCCATCATAAACACTATATAAACAGCGCCCCATCATAAACACTATTTAAACAGTGCCCCCATCATAAACATTATGTAAACAGTGCCCCCATCATAAACACTATATAAAAACTGCCACCATCATAAACACTATTTAAACAGTGCACCCATCATAAACACTATATAAACAGAGCCACCGTCATAAACACTATATAAACAGAGCCCCATCATAAACACTATTTAAACAGTCCCCCCATCATAAACACTATATAAACAGCACCCCTTCATAAACAGTATATAAACAGTGCCCCCATTATAAACACTATATAAACAGTGCCCCCATCATAAACACTATATAAACAGTGCCCCATCATAAACACTCTATAAACAGCGCCCCATCATAAACACTATATAAACAGTGCCCATCATAAACACTATATAAACAGTGCCCAAGTTATAAACACTATATAAACAATGCCCCATCATAAACACTATTTAAACAGTGCCCCATCATGAACACTATATAAACAGAGCCCCCATCATAAACGCGATATAAACAGTGCCCCCATCATAAACACTATATAAACAGTGCCCCCATCATAAATACAATTTAATCAGTGCCCCCATCATAAACACTATATAAACAGTGCCCCCATCATAAACACTATATAAACAGTGCCCACATCATAAACCCTATATAAAGAGTGCCCCCATCATAAACACTGTTTAAACAGTGCCCCCATCATAAACTCTATATAAACAGTTCCCCCATCATAAATACTATTTAAAAAATGCCCCCATCATAAACACTGTATAAACAGTTCCACAATCATAAACACTATTTAAACAGTGCCTCCATCATAAACACTATATAAAAAGTGGCCCCATGATAAACCCTATTTAAACAGTGCCCCCATCATAAACACTATATAAAAAGTGCCCCCATCATAAACACTATTTAAACAGTGCCCCCATCATAAACACTATACAATCAGTGCCCCATCAAAAACACTATATAAACTGTGCCCCCATCCTAAACACTGTATAAAAAATGCTCCATCATAAACACTATATAATCAGTGCCCCCATCATAAACCCTAAATAAACAGTGCCCCCATCATAAACACTGTTTAAACAGTGCCCCATCATAAACACTATGTAAACAGTGCCCCCATCATAAACACTATATAATCAGTGCCCCATCATAAACACTATATAAACAGTGCCCCAACCATAAACACTAGATAAACAGTGCCCCATCATAAACACTATATAATCAGTGCCCCCATCATAAACACAATATAAACAGTGCCCCCATCATAAACCCTATTTAAACAGGGGCCACCATAATCACTATATAAACAGTGCCCCCGGCATAAACATTATTTACAAAGTGTCCCATCATAAACACTATATAAACTGATCCCCCATCATTAGCACTATTTAAAAAGTGCCCCCATCATGAACCCTATTTAAACAGCGC